>NC_134836.1:45767106-46022105 GCF_004210375.1 Tachypleus tridentatus
CCTCATCATTCCATCACATCCCCATCTGTATTGCACCCCATATACCAGTGTATTACCTCATCATTCCTATCACCACCTCTACTGCATCCGTATACTAGTGTATTACTTCATCATTCCTCAATCCCAAACCTTCTTACTGCACCCTATACTAGTGTATTACCTCATCATTCGTATTCCCACTTCTTACTACAGGCACCCTATACTAGTGTATTACCTCATCATTCTCATCCCCACTTCTACTGCACTCCTATACTAGTGTGTTACCTCATCATTCTCAACCCTACCTCTACTGCACCTATATTTGTGTATTACATCATCATTCGCATTCTCACTCCTACAGCACTCCTATACAAGTAAGCTACCTCATCAATCGTATCACCACCACTATTGCTACTGCATAATACTAGTGTATTACTCCATCATTCGTGATCCCACCTCTACTGCACCCTATACTAGTGTATACCTCATCATTCTGAATCCCACTTCTTACTGCTCCCTATACTAGTGTATTACCTCATCATTCGTATCCCCACCTCTACTGCACCGTATACTAGTGTATTACCTCATCATTCCTGCATCCCCATTTCTACTGCACCTCTATACTATGTATTACCTCATTATTCGTCAATCCCCACCTCTACTGCTATCACCGTATACTAGTGTGTATTACCTCATTACTCCCTTAATCCCATTTCTACTGCACCGTATATACTAGTGTATTACCTCATCATTCGTATCCCCACCTCTACTGCACCGTATACTAGTGTTTTACATCATCATCTCGTATTTCCACCTCTACTGCACCCTATACTAGTGTATTACCTCATCATTTGTATCACCAATTCTACTGCACAGTATACTAGTGTATTACTTACATCAATCTTATCACAACCCTCTACTGCTCCCTATACTAGTGTATTACCTCATCATTCGTATCCCCACTCCCTGACTGCACTGTATACTAGTGTATTACCTCATCATTCGAATCCCCACCTATACTAGTACATACCCTATCATTCGCATCCCACCTCTATTGTATACTAGTGTATTACCTCATCATTCCAATCCCCACCTCTACTGCACCTATACTAGTGTAGTAACCTCATTATTCGTATCCCCACTCTCTACTGCACCCTATACTAGTGTATTACCTCATCATTCGCATCCCCACTTCTACTGCACCCTATACTAGTGTATTACTCATCATTCCCATCCCCACCTCTACTGCACTGTATACTAGTGTATTACCTCACTATTCGATCGCATCACCACTCTACTGCACCCTGTATACTAGTGTATTACCTCATCATTTCTATCCCCATCTCTACTGCACTGTATACTAGTGTATTACCCTCATCATTCGCATCCCCACCTCTACTGCACCTATATACTAGTGTATTACCTCATCATTCGTATCTTCACCTCTACTGCACCTCTATACTAGTGTATTACTCCTCATCATTCGTATCCCCACTTCTACTGCATATACTAAGTGTATTACCTCATCATTCTGCATCACCACCTCTACTGCACTGTATACTAGTGTATTACCTCATCATTCGCATCCCCACCTCTACTGCACCTCTATACCAGTGTATTACCTCATCATTCGCATCCCCACCTCTACTGCACCGTATACTAGTGTATTACTCATCATTCGCATTCCATCCCCACCTCTAGTGCACCTCATATACTAGTATACTATGTATTACCTCATCATTCGCATCCCCACCTCTACTGCACCTGTATACTAGTGTATTACCTCATCAATCGCATCCCTCACCTCTACTGCACTGTAATACTAGTGTATTACTACTCATTCGCATCCCCACATCCACTGCTCCTCTTATACTAGTGTAGAATACCTCATCAATCGTATCTCCACCTCTACTGCACCCTATACTAGTGTATTACCTCATCATTCGCATCCCCACTTCTACTGCACCTCATAATTGCATATACTAGTGTATTACCTCATCATTCGCATCCCCACCTCTACTGCACCTATATACTAGTGTATTACCTCATCATTCGCATCCCCACCCTCTACTGCACCCTATACTAGTGTATTACCTCATCATTCGCATCCCCACTCCTCTACTGCACCGTATACTAGTGTATTACCTCATCATTCGCATCCCCATTTCTACTGCACCCTATACTAGTGTATTACCTCATCATTC
This sequence comes from Tachypleus tridentatus, assembly GCF_004210375.1. Classification (NCBI taxonomy): domain Eukaryota; kingdom Metazoa; phylum Arthropoda; class Merostomata; order Xiphosura; family Limulidae; genus Tachypleus; species Tachypleus tridentatus. The sequence continues at coordinate 45,769,290 of NC_134836.1, forward strand.
GCATCCCCACCTCTACTGCACCCTATACTAGTGTATTACCTCATCATTCGTATCTCCTGCACCCTACCTCTACTATCCCCACTTCTTACTCACTGTATACTAGTATATTACCTCATCATTGTATCCCACTTCTACTGCACCCTATACTAGTGTATTACCTCATCATTCGCATCCCCACTTCTACTGCACTGTATACTAGTGTATTACCTCATCATTCGTATCCCCACCTCTACTGCACCTGTATACTAGTGTATTACCTCATCATTACGCATCCCTCACTTCATCCCTGTACTGCACCGTATACTAGTGTATTACCTCACTATTCGCATCCCTACCTCTACTGCACCCCTATACTAGTGTATACATTCCTCATCATTCGTATCCCCACCTCTACTGCACCCTATACTAGTGTATTACCTCATCATTCCCATCCCCACCTCTACTGCACTGTATACTAGTGTATTACCTCATCATTCCCATCCCCACCTCTACTGCACCCTATACTAGTGTATTACCTCATCATTCGTATCCCCACTCTCTACTGCACCCTATACTAGTGTATTACCTCATCATCTGCATCCCCAATTCTACTGCACCCTATACTAGTGTATTACCTCATCATTCGCATCCCCACCTCTACTGCACCCTATACTAGTGTATTACCTCATCATTCGCATCCCCACCTCTACTGCACCTAGTATACTAGTGTATTACTTCATCATCATTTGCATCCCCACTCTACTGCTCCCTATACTAGTGTATTACCTCATCATTCGCATCCCCACCTCTACTGCACCGTATACTAGTGTATTACCTCATCATTCGCATCCCCACCTCTACTGCACCTGTATACTAGTGTATAGTACCTCATCATTCGCATCCCACCTCTACTGCACCCTATACTAGTGTATTACCTCATCATTCGCATCCCCACCTCTACTGCACCCCTATACTAGTGTATTACCTCATCATTCGCATCCCCACTCCTACCACCTCTAGTGTATTATCTCATCACTCACTGTATACTATACTAGTATTACCTCATCATTCGCATCCCCACCTCTACTGCACCCTATACTAGTGTATTACCTCATCATTCGCATTCCCATCTCTACTGCACCGTATACTAGTGTATTACCTCATCATTCCTATCATTACCTGCACACTATACTAGTGTATTACTCATTACACCGCATCACCCACCTCTACTACCCTGTATACTAGTGTATTACCTCATCATTCCCCACTTTCTACTGCATATACTAGTGTATTACCCATCATTCTCTACTGCACCCTATACTAGTGTATTCACCTCATCATTCGCCCCATCTACTGCACCCTACTGGCTGTACTACTTCGCATCCCCACCTCTACTGCACTATACTAGTATTACCTCATCATTCGCATCCCCACCTCTACTGCACCCTATACTAGTGTATTACCTCATCATTCTACTGCAATCCTAGTGTATTACCTCATCATTCTACCTCTACTGCACCTATACTAGTGTATTACCTCATCATTCGCATCCCCACCTCTACTGCACCCTATACTAGTGTATTACCTCATCATTCGCATCCCCACCTCTACTGCACCCTATACTTGTGTATTTCCTCATTATTCGCATCCCCACTTCTACTGCACCCTATACTAGTGTATTACCTCATCATTCGCATCCCCACCTCTACTGCACCGTATACTAGTGTATTACCTCATCATTCGCATCCCCACCTCTACTGCACCCTATACTAGTGTATTACCTCATCATTCGCATCCCCACCTCTACTGCTCCCTATACTTGTGTATTACCTCATCATTCGCATCCCCACCTCTACTGCACACTATACTAGTGTATTATCTTATCATTCGAATCCCCATTTCTACTGCACCGTATACTAGTGTATTACCTCATCATTCGCATCTCCACCTCTACTGCACCGTATACTAGTGTATTACCTCATCATTCCCATCCCCATCCTCTACTGCACCCTATACTAGTGTATTACCTCATCATTTGCATCACCACCTCTACTGCACTGTATACTAGTGTATTACCTCATCATTCCCATCCCCACCCTACTGCACTCTGTATACTGTATTACACATCATTCGTATCCCCACCTCTACTGTATATACTAGTGTATTACCTCATCATCTGCATCCCCACCTCTACTGCACTGTATACTAGTGTATTACCTCATCATTCGCATCCCCACCTCTACTGCACCTATACTAGTGTATTACTCATCATTCGCATCCTACTCTACTGCACCGTATACTAGTGTATTACCTCATCATTCGCATCCCCACCTCTACTGCACCCTATACTAGTGTATTACCTCATCATTCGCATCCCCACCTCTACTGCACCCTATACTAGTGTATTACCTCATCATTCGCATCCCCACCTCTACTGCACCCTATACTAGTGTATTACCTCATCATTCGCATCCCCACCTCTACTGCACTGTATATACTAGTGTATTACCTCATCATTCGCATCCCCACCTCTACTGCACCCTATACTAGTGTATTACCTCATCATTCTGCATCCCCACCTCTACTGCACCTATATACTAGTGTATTACCTCATCATTCGCATCCCCACCTCTACTGCACCCTATACTAGTGTATTACCTCATCATTCGCATCCCACTCTACTCATTCTGCACCCTATACTAGTATACTAGTATTACCTCATCATTCGCATCCCCACCTCTTCTGCACAGTATACTATTGTATTACTTCATCATTCGCGTCCCCACCTCTACTGCACCGAATACTAGTGTAGTACCTCATCATTCGCATCCCCACCTCTACTGCACCATATACTACTGTATTACCTCATCATTCGAATCCCCACTTCTACTGCACCGTATACTAGTGTATTACCTCATCATTCTATCCCCACCTCTACTGCACCCTATACTAGTGTATTACCTCATCATTCGCATCCCCACCTCTACTGCACCCTATACTAGTGTATTACCTCATCATTCGCATCCCCACCTCTACTGCACCGTATACTAGTGTATTACCTCATCATTCGCATCCCCACTCTACTGCACCCTATACTAGTGTATTACCTCATCATTCGCATCCCCACCTCTACTGCACCCCCCACTATACTAGTGTATTACCTTATCATTCGCATTCCCATCTGTACAGGACACTATACTAATGTACTACCTCATCATTCCTATCCCTACCTTTACTGCACCCAATACTAATGTATTACCTCATCATTCGCCCCACCTCTACTGCACCCTATACTACTGTATTACATCATTCGCATCCCCTATCTACTACCTGTGTATTACCTCATCATTCGCATCCCCACCTCTACTGCACTATACTAGTGTATTACCTCATCATTCGCATCCCCACCTCTACTGCACTGTATACTAGTGTATTACCTCATCATTTCCATCCCCATTCTACTGCACCGTATACTAGTGTATTACCTCATCATTCGCATCCCCACCTCTACTGCACCCTATACTAGTGTATTACCTCATCATTCGCATCCCCACCTCTCTACTGCACCCTATACTAGTGTATTACCTCATCATTCGCATCCCCATCTCTACTGCACTGTATACTAGTGTATTACCTCATCATTCCATCCCCACCTCTACTGCACCCTATACTAGTGTATTACCTCATCATTCGCATCCCCACCTCTACTGCACCCTATACTAGTGTATTATCTCATCATTCGCATCTCCATTTCTACTGCACCCTAAACTAGTGTAGTACCTCATCATTCGCATCCCCACCTCTACTGCACCCTATACTAGTGTATTACCTCATCATTCGCTATCCCCACCTCTACTGCACCCTATACTAGTGTATTACCTCATTATTGGTATCCCCACTTCTACTGCACCCTATACTAGTGTATTACCTCACCATTCGCATCCCCACCTCTACTTAACCGTATACTAGTGTATTACCTCGTCATTCCCATCCCCACCTCTACTGCACCGTATACTAGTGTATTACCTCATCATTCGCATCCCCACCTCTACTGCACCTCTATACTAGTGTATTACCTCATCATTCGCATCCCCACCTCTACTGCACCGTATACTAGTGTATTACCTCATCATTCGCATCCCACACCTCTACTGCACTATACTAGTGTATTATTTCATCATTCGTATCCCCACCTCTACTGCACCCTATACTAGTGTATTACCTCATCATTCGCATCCCCACCTCTACTGCACCCTATACTAGTGTATTACCTCATCATTCGCATCCCCACCTCTACTGCACTATACTAGTGTATTACCTCATCATTCGCATCCCCACTCTACTGCACCCTATACTGTAGTGTATTACCTCATCATTCGCATCCCCACCTCTACTGCACCCTATACTAGTGTATTACCTCATCATTCGCATCCCCACTTCTCTGCACCCTATACTAGTGTATTACATCATTCGCATCCCCACCTCTACTGCACCCTATACTAGTGTATTACCTCATCATTCGCATCCCCACCTCTACTGCACCCTATACTAGTGTATTACCTCATCATTCGCATCCCCACCTCTACTGCACCCTATACTAGTGTATTACCTCATCATTCGCATCCCCACCTCTACTGCACCCTATACTAGTGTATTACCTCATCATTCGCATCCCCACTTCTACTGCACTCCTATACTAGTGTATTACCTCATCATTCGCATCCCCACTTCTACTGCACCCCTATACTAGTGTATTACCTCATCATTCGCATCCCCACCTCTACTGCACCCTATACTAGTGTATTACCTCATCATTCGTATCCCCACCTCTACTGCACCCTATACTAGTGTATTACCTCATCATTCGCATCCCCACCTCTACTGCACCCTATACTAGTGTATTACCTCATCATTCGCATCCCCACCTCTACTGCACCCTATACTAGTGTATTACCTCATCATTCGCATCCCACCCTCTACTGCACCTATACTAGTGTATTACTCATCATTCGCATCCCCACCTCTACTGCACTATACTAGTGTATTACCTCATCATTCGCATCCCCACTTCTACTGCACCCTATACTAGTGTATTACCTCATCATTCGCATCCACACTTCTACTGCACTGTATACTAGTGTATTACCTCATCATTCGCATCCCCACCTCTACTGCACCCTATACTAGTGTATTACCTCATCATTCCCATCCCCACCTCTACTGCACTGTATACTAGTGTATTACCTCATCATTCGCATCCCCACCTCTACTGCACCCTATACTAGTGTATTACCTCATCATTCGTATCCCCACCTCTACTGCACCCTATACTAGTGTATTACCTCATCATTCGCATCCCCACCTCTACTGCACCCTATACTAGTGTATTACCTCATCATTCGCATCCCCACCTCTACTGCACCCTATACTAGTGTATTACCTCATCATTCGTATCCCCACCTCTACTGCACCCTATACTAGTGTATTACCTCATCATTCGCATCCCCACCTCTACTGCACCCTATACTAGTGTATTACATCATCATTCGCATCCCCACCTCTACTGCACCGTATACTAGTGTATTACCTCATCATTCGCATCATCCCCACCTACTGCACCCTATACTAGTGTATTACCTCATCATTCTATCCCCACCTCTACTGCACTGTATACTAGTGTATTACCTCATCATTCTCCCCACCTCTACTGCACCCTATACTAGTGTATTACCTCATCATTCGCATCCCCACTTCTACTGCACCCTATACTAGTGTATTACCTCATCATTCGCATCCCCACCTCTACTGCACCTTATACTAGTGTATTACCTCATCATTCGCATCCCCACTTCTACTGCACCCTATACTAGTGTATTACCTCATCATTCGCATCCCCACCTCTACTGCACCGTATACTAGTGTATTACCTCATCATTTGCATCCCCACCTCTACTGCACCGTATACTAGTGTATTACCTCATCATTCGCATCCCCACCTCTACTGCACCGTATACTAGTGTATTACCTCATCATTCGCATCCCCACCTCTACTGCACCCTATACTAGTGTATTACCTCATCATTCGCATCCCCACCTCTACTGCACCCTATACTAGTGTATTACCTCATCATTCGCATCCCCACCTCTACTGCACCCTATACTAGTGTATTACCTCATCATTCGCATCCCCACCTCTACTGCACCCTATACTAGTGTATTACCTCATCATTCGCATCCCCACCTCTACTGCACCGTATACTAGTGTATTACCTCATCATTCGCATCCCCACCTCTACTGCACCTCTATACTAGTGTATTACCTCATCATTCGCATCCCCACCTCTACTGCACCGTATACTAGTGTATTACCTCATTATTTGTATCCCCACCTCTACTGCACCCTATACTAGTGTATTACCTCATCATTCGCATCCCCACCTCTACTGCACCCTATACTAGTGTATTACCTCATCATTCGCATCCCCACCTCTACTGCACCCTATACTAGTGTATTACCTCATCATTCGCATCCCCACCTCTACTGCACTGTATACTAGTGTATTACCTCATCATTCGCATCCCCACCTCTACTGCACCCTATACTAGTGTATTACCTCATCATTCCCATCCCCACCTCTACTGCACCCTATACTAGTGTATTACCTCATCATTCGCATCCCCACTTCTACTGCACTGTATACTAGTGTATTACCTCATCATTCGCATCCCCACCTCTACTGCACCCTATACTAGTGTATTACCTCATCATTCGTATCCCCACCTCTACTGCACCCTATACTAGTGTATTACCTCATCATTCGCATCCCCACCTCTACTGCACCCTATACTAGTGTATTACCTCATCATTCGCATCCCCACCTCTACTGCACCCTATACTAGTGTATTACCTCATCATTCGCATCCCCACCTCTACTGCACCCTATACTAGTGTATTACCTCATCATTCGCATCCCCACCTCTACTGCACCCTATACTAGTGTATTACCTCATCATTCGCATCCCCACCTCTACTGCACCGTATACTAGTGTATTACCTCATCATTCGCATCCCCACCTCTACTGCACCTGTATACTAGTGTATTACCTCATCATTCGCATCCCCACCTCTACTGCACCGTATACTAGTGTATTACTCATCATTCGCATCCCCACCTCTACTGCACCCTATACTAGTGTATTACCTCATCATTCGCATCCCCACCTCTACTGCACCCTATACTAGTGTATTACCTCATCATTCGCATCCCCACCTCTACTGCACCCTATACTAGTGTATTACCTCATCATTCGCATCCCCACCTCTACTGCACCCTATACTAGTGTATTACCTCATCATTCGCATCCCCACCTCTACTGCACCCTAGTATACTAGTGTATTACCTCATCATTCGCATCCCCACCTCTACTGCACCCTATACTAGTGTATTACCTCATCATTCGCATCCCCACTTCTACTGCACCCTATACTAGTGTATTACCTCATCATTCGCATCCCCACCTCTACTGCACCCTATACTAGTGTATTACCTCATCATTCGCATCCCCACCTCTACTGCACCCTATACTAGTGTATTACCTCATCATTCGCATCCCCACCTCTACTGCACCTATACTAGTGTATTACCTCATCATTCGCATCCCCACCTCTACTGCACCCTATACTAGTGTATTACCTCATCATTCGCATCCCCACTTCTACTGCACCCTATACTAGTGTATTACCTCATCATTCGCATCCCCACCTCTACTGCACCCTATACTAGTGTATTACCTCATCATTCGCATCCCCACCTCTACTGCACCCTATACTAGTGTATTACCTCATCATTCGCATCCCCACCTCTACTGCACCCTATACTAGTGTATTACCTCATCATTCGCATCCCCACCTCTACTGCACCCGTATACTAGTGTATTACCTCATCATTCGCATCCCCACCTCTACTGCACCCTATACTAGTGTATTACCTCATCATTCGCATCCCCACCTCTACTGCACCCTATACTAGTGTATTACCTCATCATTCGCATCCCCACCTCTACTGCACCGTATACTAGTGTATTACCTCATCATTCCCATCCCCACCTCTACTGCACCGTATACTAGTGTATTACCTCATCATTCGCATCCCCACCTCTACTGCACCCTATACTAGTGTATTACCTCATCATTCCCATCCCCACCTCTACTGCACCCTATACTAGTGTATTACCTCATCATTCGCATCCCCACCTCTGCTGCACTGTATACTAGTGTATTACCTCATCATAACTATCTGCATCCTCACCCTACTGCACCCTATACTAGTGTATTACCTCATCATTCGCATCCCCACCTCTACTGCACCGTATACTAGTGTATTACCTCATCATTCGCATCCCCACCTCTACTGCACCCTATACTAGTGTATTACCTCATCATTCGCATCCCCACCTCTACTGCACCGTATACTAGTGTATTACCTCATCATTCGCATCCCCACCTCTACTGCACCCTATACTAGTGTATTACCTCATCATTCGCATCCCCACTTCTACTGCACCCTATACTAGTGTATTACCTCATCATTCGCATCCCCACCTCTACTGCACTGTATACTAGTGTATTACCTCATCATTCGCATCCCCACCTCTACTGCACCCTATACTAGTGTATTACCTCATCATTCCCATCCCCACCTCTACTGCACCCTATACTAGTGTATTACCTCATCATTCGCATCCCCACTTCTACTGCACCCTATACTAGTGTATTACCTCATCATTCGCATCCCCACCTCTACTGCACCCTATACTAGTGTATTACCTCATCATTCGCATCCCCACCTCTACTGCACCCTATACTAGTGTATTACCTCATCATTCGCATCCCCACCTCTACTGCACCCTATACTAGTGTATTACCTCATCATTCGCATCCCCACCTCTACTGCACCCTATACTAGTGTATTACCTCATCATTCGCATCCCCACCTCTACTGCACTGTATACTAGTGTATTACCTCATCATTCGCATCCCCACCTCTACTGCACCCTATACTAGTGTATTACCTCATCATTCGCATCCCCACCTCTACTGCACCCTATACTAGTGTATTACCTCATCATTCGCATCCCCACCTCTACTGCACCCTATACTAGTGTATTACCTCATCATTCGCATCCCCACCTCTACTGCACCGTATACTAGTGTATTACCTCATCATTCGCATCCCCACCTCTACTGCACCCTATACTAGTGTATTACCTCATCATTCGCATCCCCACCTCTACTGCACACTATACTAGTGTATTACCTCATTATTTGTATCCCCACCTCTACTGCACCCTATACTAGTGTATTACCTCATCATTCGCATCCCCACCTCTACTGCACCCTATACTAGTGTATTACCTCATCATTCGCATCTCCACCTCTACTGCACCCTATACTAGTGTATTACCTCATCATTCGCATCCCCACCTCTACTGCACCCTATACTAGTGTATTACCTCATCATTCGCATCCCCACCTCTACTGCACCCTATACTAGTGTATTACCTCATCATTCGCATCCCCACCTCTACTGCACCCTATACTAGTGTATTACCTCATCATTCGCATCCCCACCTCTACTGCACCCTATACTAGTGTATTACCTCATCATTCGCATCCCCACCTCTACTGCACCCTATACTAGTGTATTACCTCATCATTCGCATCCCCACCTCTACTGCACTCCTATACTAGTGTATTACCTCATCATTCGCATCCCCACCTCTACTGCACCCTATACTAGTGTATTACCTCATCATTCGCATCCCCACCTCTACTGCACCCTATACTAGTGTATTACCTCATCATTCGCATCCCCACCTCTACTGCACCCTATACTAGTGTATTACCTCATCATTCGCATCCCCACCTCTACTGCACCCTATACTAGTGTATTACCTCATCATTCGCATCCCCACCTCTACTGCACCCTATACTAGTGTATTACCTCATCATTCCCATCCCCACCTCTACTGCACTGTATACTAGTGTATTACATCATCATTCCCATCCCCACCTCTACTGCACCATATACTAGTGTATTACCTCAACATTCTCATACCCACTTCTACTGCACCCTATACTAGTGTATTACCTCATCATTCATCCCCACCTCTACTGCACCGTATACTAGTGTATTACCTCATCATTCGCATCCCCACCTCTACTGCACCCTATACTAGTGTATTACCTCATCATTCGCATCCCCACCTCTACTGCACCCTATACTAGTGTATTACCTCATCATTCGCATCCCCACCTCTACTGCACCCTATACTAGTGTATTACCTCATCATTCGCATCCCCACCTCTACTGCACCGTATACTAGTGTATTACCTCATCATTCGCATCCCCACCTCTCTGCACTACTGCACCGTATACTAGTGTATTATCTCATCATTCGCATCCCCACCTCTACTGCACCCTATACTAGTGTATTACCTCATCATTCGCATCCCCACCTCTACTGCACCGTATACTAGTGTATTACCTCATCATTCGCATCCCCACCTCTACTGCACCCTATACTAGTGTATTACCTCATCATTCGCATCCCCACCTCTACTGCACCCTATACTAGTGTATTACCTCATCATTCGCATCCCCACCTCTACTGCACCTATACTAGTGTATTACCTCATCATTCGCATCCCCACCTCTACTGCACCCTATACTAGTGTATTACCTCATCATTCGCATCCCCACTTCTACTGCACCCTATACTAGTGTATTACCTCATCATTCGCATCCCCACCTCTACTGCACCCTATACTAGTGTATTACCTCATCATTCGCATCCCCACCTCTACTGCACCCTATACTAGTGTATTACCTCATCATTCGCATCCCCACTTCTACTGCACCGTATACTAGTGTATTACCTCATCATTCGCATCCCCACCTCTACTGCACCCTATACTAGTGTATTACCTCATTATTCGCATCCCCACCATTCTACTGCACCCTATACTAGTGTATTACCTCATCATTCGCATCCCCACCTCTACTGCACCCTATACTAGTGTATTACCTCATCATTCGCATCCCCACCTCTACTGCACCCTATACTAGTGTATTACCTCATCATTCGCATCCCCACCTCTACTGCACCCTATACTAGTGTATTACCTCATCATTCGCATCCCCACTCTACTGCACCCTATACTAGTGTATTACCTCATCATTCCCACCTCTACTGCACCCTATACTAGTGTATTACCTCATCATTCGCATCCCCACCTCTACTGCACCCTATACTAGTGTATTACCTCATCATTCGCCCCACCTCTACTGCACCCTATACTAGTGTATTACCTCATCATTCGCATCCCCACCTCTACTGCACCGTATACTAGTGTATTACCTCATCATTCGCATCCCCACCTCTACTGCACCCTATACTAGTGTATTACCTCATCATTCGCATCCCCACCTCTACTGCACCGTATACTAGTGTATTACCTCATCATTCGCATCCCCACCTCTACTGCACCCTATACTAGTGTATTACCTCATCATTCCCATCCCCACCTCTACTGCACCGTATACTAGTGTATTACCTCATCATTCGCATCCCCACCTCTACTGCACCCTATACTAGTGTATTACCTCATCATTCGCATCCCCACCTCTACTGCACCCTATACTAGTGTATTACCTCATCATTCGCATCCCCACCTCTACTGCACCCTATACTAGTGTATTACCTCATCATTCGCATCCCCACCTCTACTGCACCCTATACTAGTGTATTACCTCATCATTCGCATCCCCACCTCTACTGCACCCTATACTAGTGTATTACCTCATCATTCGCATCCCCACCTCTACTGCACCGTATACTAGTGTATTACCTCATCATTCGCATCCCCACCTTCTACTGCACCCTATACTAGTGTATTACCTCATCATTCGCATCCCCACCTCTACTGCACCGTATACTAGTGTATTACCTCATCATTCGCATCCCCACCTCTACTGCACCCTATACTAGTGTATTACCTCATCATTCGCATCCCCACCTCTACTGCACCCTATACTAGTGTATTACCTCATCATTCGCATCCCCACCTCTACTGCACCCTATACTAGTGTATTACCTCATCATTCGCATCCCCACCTCTACTGCACCCTATACTAGTGTATTACCTCATCATTCGCATCCCCACCTCTACTGCACCCTATACTAGTGTATTACCTCATCATTCGCATCCCCACCTCTACTGCTCCCTATACTTGTGTATTACCTCATCATTCGCATCCCCACCTCTACTGCACCCTATACTAGTGTATTACCTCATCATTCGCATCCCCACCTCTACTGCACCGTATACTAGTGTATTACCTCATCATTCGCATCCCCACCTCTACTGCACCCTATACTAGTGTATTACCTCATCATTCGCATCCCCACCTCTACTGCACCTATACTAGTGTATTACCTCATCATTCGCATCCCCACCTCTACTGCACCGTATACTAGTGTATTACCTCATCATTCGCATCCCCACCTCTACTGCACCCTATACTAGTGTATTACCTCATCATTCGCATCCCCACCTCTACTGCACCGTATACTAGTGTATTACCTCATTATTCGTATCCCCACCTCTACTGCACCCTATACTAGTGTATTACCTCATCATTCGCATCCCCACCTCTACTGCACCGTATACTAGTGTATTACCTCATCATTCGCATCCCCACCTCTACTGCACCGTATACTAGTGTATTACCTCATCATTCGCATCCCCACCTCTACTGCACCCTATACTAGTGTATTACCTCATCATTCGCATCCCCACCTCTACTGCACCCTATACTAGTGTATTACCTCATCATTCGCATCCCCACCTCTACTGCACCCTATACTAGTGTATTACCTCATCATTCGCATCCCCACCTCTACTGCACCCTATACTAGTGTATTACCTCATCATTCGCATCCCCACCTCTACTGCACCCTATACTAGTGTATTACCTCATCATTCGCATCCCCACTTCTACTGCACCCTATACTAGTGTATTACCTCATCATTCGCATCCCCACCTCTACTGCACCCACTTCTATACTAGTGTATTACCTCATCATTCGCATCCCCACCTCTACTGCACCGTATACTAGTGTATTACCTCATCATTCGCATCCCCACCTCTACTGCACCCTATACTAGTGTATTACCTCATCATTCGCATCCCCACCTCTACTGCACCCTATACTAGTGTATCACCTCATCATTCGCATCCCCACCTCTACTGCACCCTATACTAGTGTATTACCTCATCATTCGCATCCCCACCTCTACTGCACCCTATACTAGTGTATTACCTCATCATTCGCATCCCCACCTCTACTGCACCCTATACTAGTGTATTACCTCATCATTCGCATCCCACACCTCTACTGCACCCTATACTAGTGTATTACCTCATCATTCGCATCCCCACCTCTACTGCACCCTATACTAGTGTATTACCTCATCATTCGCATCCCCACTTCTACTGCACCCTATACTAGTGTATTACCTCATCATTCGCATCACCACCTCTACTGCACCCTATACTAGTGTATTACCTCATCATTCGCATCCCCACCTCTACTGCACCCTATACTAGTGTATTACCTCATCATTCGCATCCCCACCTCTACTGCACCGTATACTAGTGTATTACCTCATCATTCGCATCCCCACCTCTACTGCACCCTATACTAGTGTATTACCTCATCATTCGCATCCCCACCTCTACTGCACCCTATACTAGTGTATTACCTCATCATTCGCATCCCCACCTCTACTGCACCCTATACTAGTGTATTACCTCATCATTCGCATCCCCACCTCTACTGCACCCTATACTAGTGTATTACCTCATCATTCGCATCCCCACCTCTACTGCACCCTATACTAGTGTATTACCTCATCATTCGCATCCCCACCTCTACTGCACCCTATACTAGTGTATTACCTCATCATTCGCATCCCCACCTCTACTGCACTGTATACTAGTGTATTACCTCATCATTGCATCCCACCTCTACTGCACCCTATACTAGTGTATTACCTCATCATTCGCATCCCCACCTCTACTGCACCCTATACTAGTGTATTACCTCATCATTCGCATCCCCACCTCTACTGCACCCTGTATTACTCATCATTCGCATCCCCACCTCTACTGCACCCTATACTAGTGTATTACCTCATCATTCGCATCCCCACCTCTACTGCACCCTATACTAGTGTATTACCTCATCATTCGCATCCCCACTCTCTACTGCACCCTAGTGTATTACCTCATCATTCGTGCACCCTATACTAGTGTATTACCTCATCATTCGCATCCCCACCTCTACTGCACCCTATACTAGTGTATTACCTCATCATTCGCATCCCCACCTCTACTGCACCCTATACTAGTGTATTACCTCATCATTCGCATCCCCACCTCTACTGCACCGTATACTAGTGTATTACCTCATCATTCGCATCCCCACCTCTACTGCACCCTATACTAGTGTATTACCTCATCATTCGCATCCCCACCTCTACTGCACTATACTAGTGTATTACCTCATCATTCGCATCCCCACCTCTACTGCACTGTATACTAGTGTATTACCTCATCATTCGCATCCCCACCTCTACTGCACCCTATACTAGTGTATTACCTCATCATTCGCATCCCCACCACCCTCTACTGCACCCCACCTATACTAGTGTATTACCTCATCATTCGCATCCCCACCTCTACTGCACCGTATACTAGTGTATTACCTCATCATTCGCATCCCCACCTCTACTGCACTGTATACTAGTGTATTACCTCATCATTCGCATCCTCACCTCTACTGCACCCTATACTAGTGTATTACCTCATCATTCGCATCCCCACCTCTACTGCACCCTATACTAGTGTATTACCTCATCATTCGCATCCCCACCTCTACTGCACCCTATACTAGTGTATTACCTCATCATTCGCATCCCCACCTCTACTGCTCCCTATACTAGTGTATTACCTCATCATTCGCATCCCCACCTCTACTGCACTGTATACTAGTGTATTACCTCATCATTCGCATCCCCACCTCTACTGCACCGTATACTAGTGTATTACCTCATCATTCGCATCCCCACCTCTACTGCACCCTATACTAGTGTATTACCTCATCATTCGCATCCCCACTGCTCTACTGCACTGTATACTAGTGTATTACCTCATCATTCGCATCCCCACCTCTACTGCACCCTATACTAGTGTATTACCTCATCATTCGCATCCCCACCTCTACTGCACCGTATACTAGTGTATTACCTCATCATTCGCATCCCCACTTCTACTGCACCCTATACTAGTGTATTACCTCATCATTCGCATCCCCACTTCTACTGCACCCTATACTAGTGTATTACCTCATCATTCGCATCCCCACCTCTACTGCACCCTATACTAGTGTATTACCTCATCATTCGCATCCCCACCTCTACTGCACCGTATACTAGTGTATTACCTCATCATTCGCATCCCCACCTCTACTGCACCCTATACTAGTGTATTACCTCATCATTCGCATCCCCACCTCTACTGCACTGTATACTAGTGTATTACCTCATCATTCGCATCCCCACCTCTACTGCACCCTATACTAGTGTATTACCTCATCATTCGCATCCCCACCTCTACTGCACCTTATACTAGTGTATTACCTCATCATTCGCATCCCCACCTCTACTGCACCCTATACTAGTGTATTACCTCATCATTCGCATCCCCACTTCTACTGCACCGTATACTAGTGTATTACCTCATCATTCGCATCCCCACCTCTACTGCACCATACTAGTGTATTACCTCATCATTCGCATCCCCACCTCTACTGCACCGTATACTAGTGTATTACCTCATCATTCGCATCCCCACCTCTACTGCACCGTATACTAGTGTATTACCTCATCATTCGCATCCCCCTCTACTGCACCCTATACTCTCACTTCGCATCCCCACCTCTACTAGTGTATTACCTCATCATTCATCATCCCCACCTCTACTGCACCCTATACTAGTGTATTACCTCATCATTCGCATCCCCACCTCTACTGCACCCTATACTAGTGTATTACCTCATCATTCGCATCCCCACCTCTACTGCACCCTATACTAGTGTATTACCTCATCATTCGCATCCCCACCTCTACTGCACTGTATACTAGTGTATTACCTCATCATTCGCATCCCCACCTCTACTGCACTGTATACTAGTGTATTACCTCATCATTCGCATCCCCACTGCTCTACTGCACCCCACCTCTACTGCACCGTATACTAGTGTATTACCTCATCATTCGCATCCCCACCTCTACTGCACCCTATACTAGTGTATTACCTCATCATTCGCATCCCCACCTCTACTGCACCCTATACTAGTGTATTACCTCATCATTCGCATCCCCACCTCTACTGCACCGTATACTAGTGTATTACCTCATCATTCGCATCCCCACCTCTACTGCACCCTATACTAGTGTATTACCTCATCATTCGCATCCCCACCTCTACTGCACCGTATACTAGTGTATTACCTCATCATTCGCATCCCCACCTCTACTGCACCGTATACTAGTGTATTACCTCATCATTCGCATCCCCACCTCTACTGCACTGTATACTAGTGTATTACCTCATCATTCGCTATCCCCACCTCTACTGCACCCTATACTAGTGTATTACCTCATCATTCGCATCCCCACCTCTACTGCACCCTATACTAGTGTATTACCTCATCATTCGCATCCCCACCTCTACTGCACCCTATACTAGTGTATTACCTCATCATTCGCATCCCCACCTCTACTGCACCCATATACTAGTGTATTACCTCATCATTCGCATCCCCACCTCTACTGCACCCTATACTAGTGTATTACCTCATCATTCGCATCCCCACCTCTACTGCACCCTATACTAGTGTATTACCTCATCATTCGCATCCCCACCTCTACTGCACCCTATACTAGTGTATTACCTCATCATTCGCATCCCCACCTCTACTGCACCCTATACTAGTGTATTACCTCATCATTCGCATCCCCACCTCTACTGCACCCTATACTAGTGTATTACCTCATCATTCGCATCCCCACCTCTACTGCACCCTATACTAGTGTATTACCTCATCATTCGCATCCCCACCTCTACTGCACCCTATACTAGTGTATTACCTCATCATTCGCATCCCCACCTCTACTGCACCCTATACTAGTGTATTACCTCATCATTCGCATCCCCACCTCTACTGCACCCTATACTAGTGTATTACCTCATCATTCGCATCCCCACCTCTACTGCACCCTATACTAGTGTATTACCTCATCATTCGCATCCCCACCTCTACTGCACCCTATACTAGTGTATTACCTCATCATTCGCATCCCCACCTCTACTGCACCGTATACTAGTGTATTACCTCATCATTCGCATCCCCACCTCTACTGCACCCTATACTAGTGTATTACCTCATCATTCGCATCCCCACCTCTACTGCACCGTATACTAGTGTATTACCTCATCATTCATCCCCACCTCTACTGCATCCCATCATATACTAGTGTATTACCTCATCATTCGCATCCCCACCTCTACTGCACCCTATACTAGTGTATTACCTCATCATTCGCATCCCCACCTCTACTGCACCCTATACTAGTGTATTACCTCATCATTCGCATCCCCACCTCTACTGCACCCTATACTAGTGTATTACCTCATCATTCGCATCCCCACTGCACCGTATACTACTGCACCCTATACTAGTGTATTACCTCATCATTCGCATCCCCACCTCTACTGCACCCTATACTAGTGTATTACCTCATCATTCGCATCCCCACCTCTACTGCACCCTATACTAGTGTATTACCTCATCATTCGCATCCCCACCTCTACTGCACCCTATACTAGTGTATTACCTCATCATTCGCATCCCCACCTCTACTGCACCCTATACTAGTGTATTACCTCATCATTCGCATCCCCACCTCTACTGCACCCTATACTAGTGTATTACCTCATCATTCGCATCCCCACCTCTACTGCACCCTATACTAGTGTATTACCTCATCATTCGCATCCCCACCTCTACTGCACCGTATACTAGTGTATTACCTCATCATTCGCATCCCCACCTCTACTGCACCGTATACTAGTGTATTATCATTCGCATCCCTCATCATTACTAGTGTATTACCTCATCATTCCATCTACTGCACTGCACCCTATACTAGTGTATTACCTCATCATTCGCATCCCCACCTCTACTGCACCCTATACTAGTGTATTACCTCATCATTCGCATCCCCACCTCTACTGCACCCTATACTAGTGTATTACCTCATCATTCGCATCCCCACCTCTACTGCACCCTATACTAGTGTATTACCTCATCATTCGCATCCCCACCTCTACTGCACCCTATACTAGTGTATTACCTCATCATTCGCATCCCCACCTCTACTGCACCCTATACTAGTGTATTACCTCATCATTCGCATCCCCACCTCTACTGCACCCTATACTAGTGTATTACCTCATCATTCGCATCCCCACCTCTACTGCACCCTATACTAGTGTATTACCTCATCATTCGCATCCCCACCTCTACTGCACCGTATACTAGTGTATTACCTCATCATTCGCATCCCCACCTCTACTGCACCCTCATATACTAGTGTATTACCTCATCATTCGCATCCCCACCTCTACTGCACCGTATACTAGTGTATTACCTCATCATTCGCATCCCCACCTCTACTGCACCCTATACTAGTGTATTACCTCATCATTCGCATCCCCACCTCTACTGCACCCTATACTAGTGTATTACATCATCATTCGCATCCCCACCTCTACTGCACCCTATACTAGTGTATTACCTCATCATTCGCATCCCCACCTCTACTGCACCCTATACTAGTGTATTACCTCATCATTCGCATCCCCACCTCTACTGCACCGTATACTAGTGTATTACCTCATCATTCGCATCCCCACCTCTACTGCACCGTATACTAGTGTATTACCTCATCATTCGCATCCCCACCTCTACTGCACCCTATACTAGTGTATTACCTCATCATTCGCATCCCCACCTCTACTGCACCCTATACTAGTGTATTACCTCATCATTCGCATCCCCACCTCTACTGCACCCTATACTAGTGTATTACCTCATCATTCGCATCCCCACCTCTACTGCACCGTATACTAGTGTATTACCTCATCATTCGCATCCCCACCTCTACTGCACCCTATACTAGTGTATTACCTCATCATTCGCATCCCCACCTCTACTGCACCGTATACTAGTGTATTACCTCATCATTTGCATCCCCACCTCTATTGCACTGTATACTAGTGTATTACCTCATCATTCGCATCCCCACCTCTACTGCACTGTATACTAGTGTATTACCTCATCATTCGCATCCCCACCTCTACTGCACCCTATACTAGTGTATTACCTCATCATTCCCATCCCCACCTCTACTGCACCCTATACTAGTGTATTACCTCATCATTCGCATCCCCACTACTGCACTGTATACTAGTGTATTACCTCATCATTGGCATCCCCACTTCTACTGCACCGTATACTAGTGTATTACCTCATCATTCGCATCCCCACCTCTACTGCACCGTATACTAGTGTATTACCTCATCATTCGCATCCCACCTCTATTGCACTGTATACTAGTGTATTACCTCATCATTCGCATCCTCACCTCTACTGCACTGTATACTAGTGTATTACCTCATCATTCGCATCCCCACCTCTACTGCACCCTATACTAGTGTATTACCTCATCATTCGCATCCCCACCTCTACTGCACCCTATACTAGTGTATTACCTCATCATTCGCATCCCCACCTCTACTGCACCCTATACTAGTGTATTACCTCATCATTCGCATCCCCACCTCTACTGCACCGTATACTAGTGTATTACCTCATCATTTGCATCCCCACTTCTACTGCACCGTATACTAGTGTATTACCTCATCATTTGCATCCCCACCTCTACTGCACCGTATACTAGTGTATTACCTCATCATTCGCATCCCCACCTCTACTGCACCCTATACTAGTGTATTACCTCATCATTCGCATCCCCACCTCTACTGCACCCTATACTAGTGTATTACCTCATCATTCGCATCCCCACCTCTACTGCACTGTATACTAGTGTATTACCTCATCATTCGCATCCTCACCTCTACTGCACCCTATACTAGTGTATTACCTCATCATTCGCATCCCCACCTCTACTGCACCTTATACTAGTGTATTACCTCATCATTCGCATCCCCACCTCTACTGCACCCTATACTAGTGTATTACCTCATCATTCGCATCCCCACTTCTACTGCACCGTATACTAGTGTATTACCTCATCATTCGCATCCCCACCTCTACTGCACCCTATACTAGTGTATTACCTCATCATTCGCATCCCCACTTCTACTGCACCCTATACTAGTGTATTACCTCATCATTCGCATCACCACCTCTACTGCACCCTATACTAGTGTATTACCTCATCATTCGCATCCCCACCTCTACTGCACCTGCTAGTGTATTACCTCATCATTCGCATCCCCACCTCTACTGCACCCTATACTAGTGTATTACCTCATCATTCGTATCCCCACCTCTACTGCACCCTATACTAGTGTATTACCTCATCATCCAATCACTCTACTGCACTGTATACTATCCTCACACTCTCCTCACTGCACTGTATACTAGTGTATTACCTCATCATTCGCATCCCCACCTCTACTGCACTGTATACTAGTGTATTACCTCATCATTCGCATCCCCACTCTACTGCACCCTATACTAGTGTATTACCTCATCATTCGCATCCCCACCTCTACTGCACCCTATACTAGTGTATTACCTCATCATTCGCATCCCCACCTCTACTGCACCCACCTCTATACTAGTGTATTACCTCATCATTCGCATCCCCACCTCTACTGCACTGTATACTAGTGTATTACTTCATCATTCCCATCCCCACCTCTACTGCACCGTATACTAGTGTATTACCTCATCATTCGCATCCCCATCTCTACTGCACCCTATACTAGTGTATTACCTCATCATTCGCATCCCCACCTCTACTGCACCCTATACTAGTGTATTACCTCATCATTCGCATCCCCACCTCTACTGCACCCTATACTAGTATAGTACCTCATCATTCGCATCCCCACCTCTACTGCACCGTATACTAGTGTATTACCTCATCATTCGCATCCCCACCTCTACTGCACCGTATACTAGTGTATTACCTCATCATTCGCATCCCCACCTCTACTGCACCCTATACTAGTGTATTACCTCATCATTCGCATCCCCACCTCTACTGCACCGTATACTAGTGTATTACCTCATCATTCGCATCCCCACCTCTACTGCACCCTATACTAGTGTATTACCTCATCATTCGCATCCCCACCTCTACTGCACCCTATACTAGTGTATTACCTCATCATTCGCATCCCCACCTCTACTGCACCGTATACTAGTGTATTACCTCATCATTCGCATCCCCACCTCTGCTGCACTGTATACTAGTGTATTACCTCATCATTCGCATCCCCACCTCTACTGCACCGTATACTAGTGTATTACCTCATCATTCGCATCCCCACCTCTACTGCACCGTATACTAGTGTATTACCTCATCATTCGCATCCCCACCTCTACTGCACCCTATACTAGTGTATTACCTCATCATTCGCATCCCCACCTCTACTGCACCCTATACTAGTGTATTACCTCATCATTCGCATCCCCACCTCTACTGCACCCTATACTAGTGTATTACCTCATCATTCGCATCCCCACCTCTACTGCACCTGTATACTAGTGTATTACCTCATCATTCGCATCCCCACCTCTACTGCACCCTATACTAGTGTATTACCTCATCATTCGCATCCCCACCTCTACTGCACCCTATACTAGTGTATTACCTCATCATTCGCATCCCCACCTCTACTGCACCCTATACTAGTGTATTACCTCATCATTCGCCCCACCTCCCCACTAGTGTATCTACTGCACCCCACCTATACTAGTGTATTACCTCATCATTCGCATCCCCACCTCTACTGCACCGTATACTAGTGTATTACCTCATCATTCGCATCCCCACCTCTACTGCACCTATACTAGTGTATTACCTCATCATTCGCATCCCCACCTCTACTGCACCCTATACTAGTGTATTACCTCATCATTCGCATCCCCACCTCTACTGCACCCTATACTAGTGTATTACTTCATCATTCGCATCCCCACCTCTACTGCTCCCTATACTAGTGTATTACCTCATCATTCGCATCCCCACCTCTACTGCACCCTATACTAGTGTATTACCTCATCATTCGCATCCCCACTTCTACTGCACCCTATACTAGTGTATTACCTCATCATTCGCATCCCCACCTCTACTGCACCCTATACTAGTGTATTACCTCATCATTCGCATCCCCACCTCTACTGCACCCTATACTAGTGTATTACCTCATCATTCGCATCCCCACCTCTACTGCACCCTATACTAGTGTATTACCTCATCATTCGCATCCCCACCTCTACTGCACCCTATACTAGTGTATTACCTCATCATTCGCATCCCCACTTCTACTGCACCCTATACTAGTGTATTACCTCATCATTCGCATCCCCACCTCTACTGCACCGTATACTAGTGTATTACCTCATCATTTGCATCCCCACTTCTACTGCACCGTATACTAGTGTATTACCTCATCATTCGCATCCCCACCTCTACTGCACCGTATACTAGTGTATTACCTCATCATTCGCATCCCCACCTCTACTGCACCCTATACTAGTGTATTACCTCATCATTCCATCCCCACCTCTACTGCACCGTATACTAGTGTACTACCTCATTATTGGTATCCCCACTTCTACTGCACCCTATAATAGTGTATTACCTCACCATTCGCATCCCCACCTCTACTGCACCGTATACTAGTGTATTACCTCATCATTCCCATCCCTACCTCTACTGCACCGTATACTAGTGTATTACCTCATCATTCGCATCCCCACCTCTACTGCACCCTATACTAGTGTATTACCTCATCATTCGCATCCCCACCTCTACTGCACCCTATACTAGTGTATTACCTCATCATTCGCATCCCCACCTCTACTGCACCATATACTAGTGTATTACCTCATCATTCGCATCCCCACCTCTACTGCACCCTATACTAGTGTATTACCTCATCATTCGCATCCCCACTTCTACTGCACCGTATACTAGTGTATTACCTCATCATTCGCATCCCCACCTCTACTGCACCGTATACTAGTGTATTACCTCATCATTCGCATCCCCACCTCTACTGCACTGTATACTAGTGTATTACCTCATCATTCGCATCCCCACCTCTACTGCACCCTATACTAGTGTATTACCTCATCATTTGCATCCCCACCTCTACTGCACCCTATACTAGTGTATTACCTCATCATTCGCATCCCCACCTCTACTGCACCGTATACTAGTGTATTACCTCATCATTCGCATCCCCACCTCTACTGCACCGTATACTAGTGTATTACCTCATCATTCGCATCCCCACCTCTACTGCACCGTATACTAGTGTATTACCTCATCATTCTCATCCCCACCTCTACTGCACTGTATACTAGTGTATTACCTCATCATTCGCATCCCCACCTCTACTGCACTGTATACTAGTGTATTACCTCATCATTCGCATCCTCACCTCTACTGCACCCTATACTAGTGTATTACCTCATCATTCGCATCCCCACCTCTACTGCACCTTATACTAGTGTATTACCTCATCATTCGCATCCCCACTTCTACTGCACCCTATACTAGTGTATTACCTCATCATTCGCATCCCCACCTCTACTGCACCGTATACTAGTGTATTACTTCATCATTCGCATCCCCACCTCTACAAAACCGTATACTAGTGTATTACGTCATTATTCGCATCCCCACCTTTACTGCACCGTATACTAATGTATTACCTCATCATTGCGCATCCCCACCTGTACTGCACTGTATACTAGTGTATTACCTCATCATTCGCATCCCCACCTCTACTGCACCCTATACTAGTGTATTACCTCATCATTTGCATCCCCACCTCTACTGCACTGTATACTAGTGTATTACCTCATCATTCGCATCCTCACCTCTACTGCACCCTATACTACTGTATTACCTCATCATTCGCATCCCCACCTCTACTGCACCGTATACTAGTGTATTACCTCATCATTCGCATCCCCACCTCTACTGCACCTTATACTAATGTATTACCTCATCATTCGCATCCCCACTTCTACTGCACCCCTATACTAGTGTATTACCTCATCATTCGCATCACCCACCTCTACTGCACCGTATACTAGTGTATTACCTCATCATTCCCATCCCCACCTCTACTGCACCGTATACTAGTGTATTACCTCATCATTCGCATCCCCACTTCTACTGCACCCTATACTAGTGTATTACCTCATCATTCGCATCCCCACTTCTACTGCACTGTATACTAGTGTATTACCTCATCATTCCCATCCCCACCTCTACTGCACCGTATACTAGTGTATTACCTCATCATTCGCATCCCCACTTCTACTGCACCCTATACTAGTGTATTACCTCATCATTCGCATCTCCACCTCTACTGCACCCTATACTAGTGTATTACCTCATCATTCTATCCCCACCTATAACTGCACCGTATACTAGTGTATTACCTCATCATTCGCATCACCACCTCTGCTGAACTGTATAATAGTGTATTACTTCATCATTCCCATCCCCACCTCTACTGCACCGTATACTAGTGTATTACCGCATCATTCGCATCCCCATCTCTACTGCACCCTATACTAGTGTATTACCTCATCATTCGCATCCCCACTTCTACTGCACCCTATACTAGTGTATTACCTCATCATTCGCATCCCCACCTCTACTGCACCATATACTAGTGTATTACCTCATCATTCGCATCCCCACCTCTACTGCACCGTATACTAGTATATTTACCTCATCATTCGAATCCCCACCTCTACTGCACCTTATACTAGTGTATTACCTCATCATTCGCATCCCCACCTCTACTGCACCCTATACTAGTGTATTACCTCATCAATCGCATCACCACTTCTACTGCACCGTATACTAGTGTATTACCTCATCATTCGCATCCCCACCTCTACTGCACCGTATACTAGTGTATTACCTCATCATTCGCATCCCCACCTCTACTGCACCCTATACTAGTGTATTACCTCATCATTTGCATCCCCACCTCTACTGCACTGTATACTAGTGTATTACCTCATCATTCGCATCCTCACCTCTACTGCACCCTATACTAGTGTATTACCTCATCATTCGCATCCCCACCTCTACTGCACCGTATACTAGTGTATTACCTCATCATTCGCATCATCCTGCACCCTATACCCTCATCATTCTCTACTGCACCGTATACTAGTGTATTACCTCATCATTCGCATCCCCACCTCTACTGCACCCTATACTAGTGTATTACCTCATCATTCCCATCCCTACCTCTACTGCACCGTATACTAGTGTTTTACATCATCATTCCCATCCCCACCTCTACTGCACCCTATACTAGTGTAGTACCTCATCATTTGTATCACCACCTCTGCTGCACTGTATATTAGTGTATTACCTCATCATTCCCATCCCTACCAGAACTGCACCCTATACTAGTGTATTACCTCATCATTCGCATCTCCACCTCTACTGCAACCAATCTAGTGTATTAACTAATCATTCCCATCCCCACCTCTACTGCACCTTATACAAATGTATTACCTCATCATTCGCTTCTCCACTTCTACTGCACCCTATACTAGTGTATTACCTCATCAATCGCATCCCCACCTCTACTGCACTTTATACTAGTGTATTACCTCATCATTCGCATCCCCACCTCTACTGCACCCTATACTAGTGTATTACCTCATCATTCCCATCCCCACCTCTACTGCACCCTATACTAGTGTATTACCTCATCATTCGCATCCCCACCTCTACTGCACCCTATACTAGTGTAGTAAGTCATCATTCGCATCCCTACCTCTACTGCACCCTATACTAATGTATTACGTCATCAATTGCATCACCACCTCTACTGCACCGTATACTAATGTATTACCTCATCATTTGCATCCCCACTTCTACTGCACCGTATACTAGTGTATTACCTCATCATTTGCATCCCCACCTCTACTGCACCGTATACTAGTGTATTACCTCATCATTCGCATCCCCACCTCTACTGCACCCTATACTAGTGTATTACCTCATTATTCGCATCCCCACCTCTACTGCACCCTATATTAGTGTATTACGTCATAATTCCCATCCCCATTTCTACTGAACCGTATACTAATGTATTACCTCATCATTCTCATCCCCACCTCTATTGCACACTATACTAGTGTATTACCTCATTATTCGTATTCCCACTTCTACTGCACCCTATACTAGTGTATTACCTCATCATTTGCATCCCCACTTCTACTGCACTGTATACTAGTGTATTACCTCATCACTCGCATCCTCACCTCTACTGCACTGTATACTAGTGTATTACCTCATCATTCCCATCCCCACCTCTACAACACCGTATACTAGTGTATTACCTCATAATTCGAATCTCCACTTCTACTGCACCCTATACTAGTGTATTACCTCATGATTCGCATCTCCACCTCTACTGCACCCTATACTAGTGTATTAACTCATCATTCCCATCCCCACCTCTATGCACCGTATACTAGTGTATTACCTCATCATTCGCATCCCCACCTCTACTGCACTGTATACTAGTGTATTACCTCATCATTCCCATCCCCACCTCTACTGCACCGTATACTAGTGTATTACCTCATCATTCGCATCCCCATCTGTACTGCATCCTATAGTAATGTACTACCTCATCATTCGCATCCCCACTTCGACTGCACCGATTACTAGTGTACTACCTCAACATTCGCATCCCCACCTCTACTGCACTGTATACTAGTGTATTACCTCATCATTCGCATCCCCACCTCTACTGCACCCTATACTAGTGTATTACCTCATCATTCGCATCCCCACCTTTACTGCACCGTATACTAGTGTATTACCTCATCATTCGCATCCCCACCTCTACTGCACCCTATACTAGTGTATTACTTCATCAATCGCATCACCACCTCTTCTGCTCCGTGTAGTAGTATATTACCTCATCATTCGCATCCCCACTTCGACTGCACCGTATACTAGTGTATTACCTCAACATTCGCATCCCCACATCTACTGCACCTTATACTAGTGTATTACCTCATCATTTGCATCCCCACCTCTACTGCACCGTATACTAGTGTATTACCTCATCATTTGCATCCCCACCTCTACTGCACCGTATACTAGTGTATTACCTCATCATTCCCATCCCCACCTCTACTGCACCGTATACTAGTGTTTTACCTCATCATTCCCATCCCCACCTCTACTGCACCCTATACTACTGTGTTACCTCATGATTCCCATCCCTACCTCTACTGCATCGTATACTAGTGTTTTACATCATCATTCCCATCCCCACCTCTACTGCACCCTATACTAGTGTGGTACCTCATCATTTGTATCACCACCTCTGCTGCACTGTATATTAGTGGATTACCTCATCATTCCCATCCCTACCAGAACTGCACCCTATACTAGTGTATTATCTCATCATTCGCATCTCCACCTCTACTGCAACCAATCTAGTGTATTAAATAATCATTCCCATCCCCACCTCTACTGCACCTTATACAAATGTATTACCTCATCATTCGCTTCTCCACTTCTACTGCACCCTATACTAGTGTATTTCCTCATCAATCGCATCACCACCTCTACTGCACCGTATACTAGTGTATTAATTCATCATTCGCATCCCCATCTGTACTGCACACTATACTAATGTACTACCTCATCATTCCCATCCCCACTTCTACTGCACCCTATACTAGTGTATTACCTCATCATTCGCATCTCCACCTCTACTGCACCCTATACTAGTGTATTACCTCATCATTCGCATCCCCACCTCTACTGCACCCTATACTAATGTATTACGTCATCAATTGCATCACCACCTCCACTGCACCGTATACTAGTGTATTACCTCAACATTTGCATCCACACTTCTACTGCACCGTATATTAGTGTATTACCTCATCATTTGCATCCCCACCTCTACTGCACCGTATACTAGTGTATTACCTCATCATTCGCATCCCCACCTCTACTGCACCCTATACTAGTGTATTACCTCATCATTCGCATCCCCACCTCTACTGCACCCTATACTAGTGTATTACCTCATCATTCCCATCCCCACCTCTACTGCACCGTATACTAGTGTATTACCTCATCATTCGCATCCCCACCTCTACTGCACCCTATACTAGTGTATTACCTCATCATTCGCATCCCCACCTCTACTGCACCCTATACTAGTGTATTACCTCATCATTCGCATCCCCACCTCTACTGCACCCTATACTAGTGTATTACCTCATCATTCCCATCCCTACCTCTACTGCACCGTACACTAGTGTATTACCTCATTATTCGCATCCCCACCTCTACTGCACACTATACTAGTGTATTACCTCATCATTCCCATCCCCATCTCTACTGCACCCTATACTAGTGTATTACCTCATCATTCGCATCCCCACCTCTACTGCAACCTATACTAGTGTATTATCTCATCATTCGAATCCCCACCTCTACTGCACCTTATACTAATGTATTACATCATCATTCGCTTCCCCACTTCTACTGCACCCTATACTAGTGTATTACCTCATCATTCGCATCCCCACCTCTACTGCAACCTATACTAGTGTATTACCTCATCATTCGCATCCCCACCTCTACTGCACCCTATACTAGTGTATCACCTCATCATTCGCATCTCCACCTCTACTGCACCCTATACTAGTGTATTACCTCATCATTCCCATCCCCACCTCTACTGCACCGTATACTAGTGTATTACCTCATCATTCGCATCCCCACTTCTACTGCACCCTATACTAGTGTATTACCTCATCATTTGCATCCCCACCTCTACTGCACTGTATACTAGTGTATTACCTCATCATTTGCATCCCCACCTCTACTTCACCGTATACTAGTGTATTACCTCAACATGTGCATCCCCACCTCTACTGCACCCTATACTAGTGTATTAACTCATCATTCCCATCCCCACCTCTACTGCACCTTATACTAGTGTATTACCTCATCATTCGCATCCCCACCTCTACTGCACCCTATACTAGTGTATTACCTCATCATTCGCATCACCACTTCTACTGCACCGTATACTAGTGTATTATTTCATCATTCGCATCCCCACCTCTACTGCACTGTATACTAGTGTATTACCTCATCACTCGCATCCTCACTTCTACTGCACCGTATACTAGTGTATTACCTCATCATTCCCATCCCCACCTCTACAACACCGTATACTAGTGTATTACCTCATAATTCGAATCTCCACTTCTACTGCACCCTATACTAGTGTATCACCTCATGATTCGCATCTCCACCTCTACTTCACCCTATACTAGTGTATTAACTCATCATTCCCATCCCCACCTCTACTGCACCTTATACTAATGTATTATCTCATCATTCGCTTCCTCACCTCTACTGCACCCTATACTTGTGTATTACCTCATCAATCGCATCATTACCTCTACTGCACCGTATACTAGTGTATTACTTCATCATTCGCATCCCACCTCTACTGCTCCCTATACTAGTGTATTACCTCATCATTCGCATCCCCACTTCTACTGCACCCTATACTAGTGTATTACCTCATCATTCGCATCCCCACCTCTACTGCACCCTATACTAGTGTATTACCTCATCATTTGCATCATCACCTCTAGTGCACTGTATACTAGTGTATTACCTCATCATTCGCATCCCCACCTCTACTGCTCCCTATACTAGTGTATTACCTCATCATTCGTATCACCACCTCTGCTGCACTGTATACTAGTGTATTACCTCATCATTCGCATCCTGACCTCTACTGCACCGTATACTACTGTATTACCTCTTTCATTCGCAAACCCACCTCTACTGCACCGTATACTAGTGTATTACCTCATCATTCGCATCCCCACCTCTACTGCACCGTATACTAGTGTATTACCTCATCATTCGCATCCCCACCTCTACTGCACCCTATACTAGTGTATTACCTCATTATTCGTATTCCCACTTCTACTGCACCCTATACTAGTGTATTACCTCATCATTCGCTTCCCCACTTCTACTGCACCCTATACTAGTGTATTACCTCATCAATCGCATCACCACTTCTACTGAAACGTATACTAGTGTATTATTTCATCATTCGCATCCGTACCTCTACTGCACTGTGTACTAGTGTATTACCTCATCACTCGCATCCTCACCTCTACTGCACCGTATATAAGTGTATTACTTCATCATTCCCATCCCCACCTCTACAACACTGTATACTAGTGTATTACCTCATCATTCGCATCCTCACCTCTATTGCACTGTATACTAGTGTATTACATCATCACTCGCTTCCTCACCTCTACTGCACCCTATACTAGTGTATTAACTCATCATTCCCATCCCCACCTCTACTGCACCTTATACTAATGTATTACATCATCATTCGCTTCCCCACTTCTACTGCACCCTATACTAGTGTATTACCTCATCAATCGCATCACCACTTCTACTGAACCGTATACTAGTGTATTATTTCATCATTCGCATCCGCACTCTCTACTGCACTGTATACTAGTGTATTACCTCATCACTCGCATCCTCACCTCTACTGCACCGTATACTAGTGTATTACCTACCTCATCATTCCCATCCCCACCTCTACAACACCGTATACTAGTGTATTACCTCATCATTCGAATCCCCACTTCTACTGCACCCTATACTTGTGTATCACCTCATCATTCGCATCTCCACCTCTACTGCACCCTATACTAGTGTATTAACTCATCCTTCCCATCCCCACCTCTACTGCTCCTTATACTAATGTATTACCTCATCATTCACATCCCCACCTCTACTGCACACTATACTAGTGTATTACCTCATTATTCGTATTCCCACTTCTACTGCACCCTATACTAGTGTATTACCTCATCCTTTGCATCCGCACTTCTACTGCACTGTATACTAGTGTATTACCTCATCACTCGCATCCTCACCTCTACTGCACTGTATACTAGTGTATTACCTCATCATTCGAATCTCCACTTCTACTGCACCCTATACTAGTGTATCACCTCATCATTCGCATCTCCACCTCTACTGCACCCTATACTAGTGTAGTACCTCATCATTCGCATCCCCACCTCTACTGCACCGTATACTAGTGTATTACCTCATCATTCGCATCCCCACTTCAACTGCACCCTATACTAGTGTATTACCTCATCATTCGCATCACCACCTCTTCTGCACCGTACACTAGTGTATTAACTCATCATTCCCATCTCCACCTCTACTGCACCTTATACTAATGTATTACCTCATCATTCGCTTCCTCACCTCTACTGCACCCTATACTTGTGTATTACCTCATCAATCGCATCACCACCTCTACTGCACCGTATACTAGTGTATTACTTCATCATTCGCATCCCACCTCTACTTCTCCCTATACTAGTGTATTACCTCATCATTCGAATCCCCTCTTCTACTGCACCCTATACTAGTGTATCACCTCATCATTCGCATCTCCACCTCTACTGCACCCTATACTAGTGTAGTACCTCATCATTCGCATCCCCACTTCAACTGCACCCTATACTAATGTATTATGTCATCAATTGCATCACCACCTCTACTGCACCGTATACTAGTGTATTACCTCATCATTTGCATCCCCACTTCTACTGCACCGTATACTAGTGTATTACCTCATCATTCCTATCTCCACCTCTACTGCACTGTATACTAGTGTATTACCTCATCATTCGTATCCCCACCTCTACTGCACCCTATACTAGTGTATTACCTCATCATTCGCATCCCCACCTCTACTGCACCGTATACTAGTGTATTACCTCATCATTCGCATCCCCACTTCTACTGCACCCTATACTAGTGTATTACCTCATCAATCGCATCACCACCTCTACTGCACCGTATACTAGTGTATTACGTCATCATTGGCATCCCCACTTCTACTGCACCGTATACTAGTGTATTACCTCATCATTCGCATCCCCATTTCTACTGCACCGTATTCTAGTGTATTACTTCATCATTCGCATCCCCATTTCTACTGCACCGTATACTAGTGTACTACCTCATTATTCGTATCCCCACCTCTACTGCACCCTATAATAGTGTATTACTTCACCATTCGCGTCCCCACCTCTACTGCACCGTATACTAGTGTATTACCTCATCATTCCCATCCCTACCTCTACTGCACCGTATACTAGTGTTTTACATCATTATTCCCATCCCCGCCTTTACTGCACCCTATACTAGTGTATTACCTCATCATTCGCATCCCCACTTCTACTGCACCCTATACTAGTGTATTACCTCTTCAATCGCATCACCACCTCTTCTGCACCGTATACTAGTGTATTACCTCATCATTCGCATCCCCACCTCTACTGCACCCTATACTAGTGTATTACCTCATCATTCGCATCCCCACTATTACTGCACCCTATACTAGTGTACTACCTCATCACTCGCATCCTCACCTCTACTGCACCGTATACTAGTGTATTACCTCATCATTCTCATCCCCACCTCTACAAAACCGTATACTAATGTATTACGTCATCATTCGCATCCTTACCTGTACTGCACCGTATACTAATGTATTACCTCATCATTGCCATCCGTACCTCTACTGCACCGTATACTAGTGTTTTACATCATCATTGCCATCCCCAACTCTACTGCACCCTATACTAGTGTATTACCTCATCATTTGCATCACCACCTCTGCTGCACTGTATACTAGTGTATTACCTCATCATTCCCATCCCCACCTCTACTGCACCCTATACTAGTGTATTATTTCATCATTCCCATCCCCACCTCTACTGCACCGTATATTAGTGTATTACCTCATTATTCGCATCCCCACCTCTACTTCATCGTATACTACTATATTACCTCATCATTCGCATCCCCACCTCTACTGCACCCTATACTAGTGTATTACCTCATCAATCGCATCCCCACCTCTACTGCGCTGTATACTAGTGTATTACCTCAACATTCGCATCCCCACTTCTACTGCACCGTATACTACTGTATTACCTCATCATTTGCATCTTCACCTCTACTGCACCGTATACTAGTGTATTACCTCATCATTCGCATCCCCACCTCTACTGCATCCTATACTAGTGTATTACCTCATCATTCGCATCCCCACCTGTACTGCACCGTATACTAGTGTAATACTTCATCATTCCCATCCCCTCCTCTACTGCACTGTATAATAGTGTATTACCTCAACATTCTCATCCCTACCTCTACTGCACCCTATACTAGTGTATTACCTCATCATTCGCAACCCCATTTGTACTGCTCCCTATACTATTGTAATACCTCATCATTTCCTTCCCCACCTCTTTCTGCACTGCATAATAGTGTATTACCTCATCATTTCCTTCCCCACCTCTTTCTGCACTGCATAATAGTGTATTATCTCATCATTTCCTTCCCCACCTCTTTCTGCACTGCATAATAGTGTATTACCTCATCATTTACTTCATTGTTTTGTACTTTGACGTATTAATTTCCTGAGCTTATATCGTTCTTGATTTGTAACTGATCTATCATTTGATTGCAAGTGTTCAAATTGAAGACCTTGTAAACCATGTAGTTTTTGCACCTGTGTATTTTGTCACTAACACTTGTATCGTACTTCATGGCGTAAGATCCGTGTGATCTTCTCTCTGTTAACTGCTTTGTCCGTGTTACACCAGTTGTACGCACTTACATTAACGTAGGGTGAAGTTAGAAAGCGTAGTTTCAGGAAATATTCCTTTAACGTTGGTTTAGTGTTCCGTGGTACTAGTATTCTTCATAAGTAACCATTCCATCTTCATTAGCCCCCTCTCCTGTTAAGCTAAAAATATAATTAAATTGTAAGGTACAAAAACATTGAGCTATGTTAGGCTAAAAACTTACTTCAGGAGTTTTTTTAACTGTTTCAACACTTAGTGCAATCTTCATATCCCTCATAAATAAGTTTATTATTGTCTGCTGATTAAAATATCACAAGTGGATTTATTTCTCCAATTCCGTTACTAAAAACATCTCTTTTTTACGGTGATAAGACGAGACTTTATTCCAAACTACTGTGATGACAGTGTGCCATTTGGGTTATTAACTAATTAAAGTACAATATTAAAATAAAGTTTTGTTAATTACAGATATTGGGACGTAGACAATTTATTGCATTATAGCAGGTACAATTATAAAAGGAATTATAAAACATACACGTACCAAGGAAGAGATGAACAAGTTTAACAGTTAAGAATAAGCACCTTTCTCACTACAATTTTATATTTCGTTTTTAATTTATTGTTTTATTTGTTATTAATTTAAGAAATGTTAGTATAATGCTAGATTTAATTAGCGGATGCAATGCATTTGTTTTGTCTACTTTAATGTTATTTTTCCAGCCTTTTTTAAATTTTGTAATTTTGGCTGACTGGAAAAGTTTGTTTGGAATTAAGTATAAAGCTACACAATAGGCTCTGCCAATCACTGGTATCGAAACTCGGTTTCTAGTGGTGTGAGTTCGCAGAGATACCGCTGTGCCACTAGGGGGCACGATTGGTATCGCTATTCTATGATATTATTTTTGCCATATTGATCTTATTAAGCCTTTCCAAGTTATTCATTAACAATGAAAATATTATTATGAAAAGAAAAGTTAACTCATTTGAATTTGAAAGACGAGTTGTTTACATGAAATGTTCAACAACTAAACTGATTTGATACATGTTTCATTACTGAAAAAAATGTTTGCAAGGTTAAATAGTTAATGAAGTGTCCTACGTAAACATTTTCAGATAATGTCATATTTGGTGTACGTGTATATGTATATATAAGTTTAGTTTTCTCACTATAACAAGTAATGTTAACACTTGTATATGCTGTGCATAAAATAATGTTTTAAAAACTTGTTTCTTGAGAATAAACTCATGTTTATGTGTTAAAACTAGTTTTTCATTCAACGACACTTTTTTCTTACAGTTCAATTGAACTTCTAATTAAAAAGCTTATTTTTGAAAATTTGCTTTTATTTAGGTACTGTAGTAACAGATTGTAAGTATTTGAATATAGACGGATTTTTTATTTATTTTTTGTATTTATTACATGCGTCAGTTTCTTTCCTTTAATTATTTCGTTAATTTAAATACGGATATCATGTTTTCATAAATGTATCAATTTCTTGTATTGTTTGTTTGTTTTGTAATTTTGCGCAAAGCTACACAAGGGATATCTGTGCTAGCCGTCCCTAATTTTGCAGATTAAGGCTAGAGGGAAGGCAGCTAGTCATCACCACCCATCCCAACTCTTGGGCTACTCTTTTACCAACGAATAATGGGATTGATCGTAACATTATAACGTCCTCACGACTGAAAGGGTGAGCATGTTTGGTTTGACGGGGATTTTAATCCGCGACCCTCGGATTACGAGTCGAGAGCCTTAACCATCTGGTAATGCAAGGCCTAATTTATTGTATTTAATTATAAAATATTATTATGGTGTAACATTACATAAGAACTTTATTCATGTAAATAATTTCCTTGATATTTGTATTTGTTTATGTGTAAGTCGTTTTTTCCCTCTTATTTTATTGTTGTAACCTCTGTATGTTTAAAATAATGTTTATAGTATAAAGTATTGTTGTGTGTTTTATAAACGATATATTGATTACATTATGCAACACAAATTTTGTTCTTGGATAGTTTGTGTTATTTTTTAATTACTTATGTTGTAAAAGTACAGAAAATGGCCATTATTCCCTTCAAACTTTTGTGACCTGGATAATGAAATTTAGAAATTGACCTATTTTCTATGTGAAAACGGGCAAATTTTTATTTATATAAGGTCTGAATAAAATAACACACGAATCAAGATTTACATGTATTTATACTAACGTTATACCAAAATGAACAAAAATGTTTAAAAGTGAGTAGTTTTCGAGATTTGCGACTGTAATGTAAATTACTTTCACGTATCAGTCTCCAAATATAGCCTCCCATCTTGTCTTCATTATGAGTTCCTAGGTCACAAAAGCAAAGTTTGAAGAGAAAAATAGGTCTTTCCATTTACTTGCCCCCCCCCCTGCTAGTACAGTGGTAAGTCTACGGATTTACAACCCTAAAATCACCGGTTCGATTCACCTTGATGGGCTCAGCAAATAGCCTGATGTAGCTTTGCTATAAGAAAACACACACACTTCATTTACTTTAGGCATAACGAATTGGGAAATAACACTTTCTACCCAGGAACAAGAAAAAGTAAAAATTTTGTAACATAAAAAGTTTTTAACATTTATAAAATAAAAATATAGAACAGAGCTTTTAATAACAATCATATAAAATTTCCTAAACATAAACTATTCCTTCAACTGCATTTCTTATATGAAAAATGGATATTAAAATAACACTATGTAACAAAATATAATACCTCTAGATATACCAAGCTCTCGCAACGTTATGTATGTGAGATTGCAACACAAGAAGCAGGATTTTGATAGACGTGGTGGACAAAACATAGATAGCCCATTGTATAGCTTTGGGCAATTCTGATCTAACTTGATGTACTGGTCTCATACAGTAGAGACGAGTGTCCTACTTGGATAGTTTAGACATTTTTCACGAATGATAGGTAGCGAGATCTGATTTCGGTTTTCTAGTAACATGTGGACTTTAGGTCTATCTTACTCTATTTTCACTTGAAACAAACAATTACGTGAGTAACACTGGTCTGAGAAAGGTGACACTATTGTTTCACTCTTTCTATATCAGAATTTCCACAAAACGTTCATCATTTTTCACAGAACATACAGAAACGCCATCTTTCAGCCCATATCAGAATTTCCACAAAACGTTCATCATTTTTCACAGAACATACAGAAACGCCATCTTTTAGTCCATATCAGAATTTCTACAAAACCTTCTTTGTTCTTTAAGAGCATGTTCTTTAAGAGCACTTCTTATTGTAGTGAAATACTTATTTTACTAGTTTAACAACTCAATTAAGTCAGTTTTATCTTTAATCTGTATAACTTTCCTCTTCGAAAATCTAGTTATTTGAAGTACCACTCCAAATAAAAACAAACTGAACCTGACGATGACCGAACAAGGTCGAAACGTTGTTCGCTCTTCTATGTAAAATATTTTCTTAACCCAAACGAGCCGTTTTTGCATATAAAAAACAAACTGTTTCAGCTTCCGGAAGTGGGCTTCCATATGTGTTTGTAATTAGGCACAAAGTGACATAGTGAGTTATCTATACTATGCTCATCATGGATATCATATCTCGATTTCTAGCGTTATAGATCCGAAAACATAGCACTGTGACGCTGGAGGGGGATCTTCCATATGTGATTTTCTTATTAAGGTGAAACTGGACTAGGTCATATTATGAAAATGTAATGGAAGAGGAAATTTTTAATGGTTTTTAACATCATTTTGAATACGATTAGTTTTTAAATTAAAAAAATATTATTACATATTAATGAGATTATATGTTGAGATAAATTAAGCAGTTTTTTGATTGAGCTATTAAATAACAAAGTAAAGGATTTGATCGAGCATTTAACACATTTTAAATACCTTTAATTAATTGTTGAGCTACATCAAGAAATAGAACTAACTTGCACATATTCATACTTTGATACATTACAGTGGATAGATATTCTAACGGTATCAATTATAAATATGTTTTTGCTTCCTAGTGACTCAGCGGTATGTCTGAAGACTTATGGTTCTAACATCTGGGTTTCGATAACCGCGAAAGGCACATTATGAGTAATCCATTATTCTGTCTAGTGTGTAACAACAACTGACCAATCAAACATGTTTTTGTTGGTGAAATGTTGCTTATTAATATTCTTAGATAAATTGATAGGAATTTTTGAACATTTTTTTTCAAATTTCCATTTATATATCTATCTAAACTTACAATGTAAATATATTATTTTTAAAATATTTTTTATTATGCTAGGTTTCGTTTTTATCTAATTTGTTTAATGATAAATAATGTTTGTTAGTTTGTAAATATGAACCTTAAAATTGTACAACCTAAATTTTCTCCAAAATAAAATTAGATAAAAACACTTATATCTGGGCAGTCTGTATTTCAATATTACAGTATAGTTTAGGTCTGGTCTGACGTATGGCTATTAACATATCTCCATAACGTTCAATATTAACCATACTACCATGTACGAACCAGGAGTTATCTCAAAAGAATGAAAACAATCAAACAGAGCCAGCAGTTATAATTAGCGCACAGAATAAATATAAGTTGTTAGTGATATGATAAACAATTTAATAACTTTTTGACTTGTGTTATGTGCAAAATTCATACATCAGAATAGCTGACAAGTTCAGGGAGACAATATCTTAAAATAAGATGTACCATATTGTTTTTGTTCCATGTTCCTTCTGATGTATTTGAGAAGTTGGTGAATTTTGTTCTCTGTGTTAGCAGTTAATTAGATTGATCTTTGTGTAACGACTGTCTTCAACCGTAGTTTGAAATTTTATGGAGTTTTTTTCTTTGTCCAGATAATAATGGCATTTACTTTGCTTTCGATAACTGTTATGGAGTTGTCTTTCTTGAAGTTTTTAATGGTAATTTTCTAATTTTCCCTTTTTGCTAGGGTGATTAATACTGTTATATATATTTAAGCATATATTTACTTACTGCATGGCTTTTATGAAATGCAAACAAACAATAATAATAATTCACAAACAATTAGAAACGTCTTTTTTTTTATCTTGTTTTACTTTTATATACGGCATTTCTGCTGAGACGCTTAGATTTACGTTATTTACATGATAATAGTTTCGTTTTTCTCCTAAAGGGGACGTCGTAGTCGTATTCTAAGTAACATGGCGGATGGTGCAAGAGAAAAACATTTAGATACAATTGTGGTGAAAGAAGTGAACGAAAGTACTCCAAGAAATAATATGGAGGTTGAAAAACTTTTAACTGGTTTAGCCGAAGATTATTCGAAGTTTTTGAGAACTGATGTCAAGCTAGAGGTAAAAATATTTCAGATAATGTTAGTCAATGAAAACTTTTACAAATTATAGGCCAGTTACTGTAGTAAGTTCTAAGTTGAAACAGATGTAGTCTTGAATCTGACGTAAAGTAATGTATCATATTAAAGTATTAATTTCTATTATAATGTATATTAAACTGGATGAAATAAAAATATTTTAAGGTAACACTCTATTTTAAGTAGTTATATGCATTCTAGTATGCTAGCTGAGTTACCCGTAACGTGGACTGAAGTTATGTAGATTCATGATTAATGAAAGGTTATCTAAAGATATGAAAAGCTGTTTCCATAATACATAATTAAAAAAACAACAACAACCAAAATCCCCATAAAGACAGCAAAACAAAATGTGAAACCGTAACTTTGCATGTATCTCCTCATTTACCCGACAAACGTTTATGGCAAATTTGGCGAAGATTCATCAACAGGGATGATGTACTGGTAAAAAAGCGCAAAGTTGAAAATTTGTGTGCATTTTTCCTTAGGCCTAATGAACTTGCATACCAATTTTGGTGGCAATCCATACAGATACTTCTTAGGATGTGCATGTATATACAACAGACAGTGTTATTATATTTATATAACAGTGGCGACAGTGCATCAGATCCGCGTGTGACGTATTAATGAGGTCATATCTTCACCTTGGGAACAGAAAAAATAAAGGTCTATGAGACGAAAAAGGAAGAGGAAACGGTAAAATCGTGACCTCTGTTGGAAATCTACATGCACACAAGATAAAAAGTTCGTAAAGTTGGAGGCTGTACATCACGTTATACAAAAGGTTTTAGTGTCATATAAGCAAAAGTATCATTATACTATGATTTGAGAAATAGAAATTTTAAACGTGAAATATATTTGAAAATATGAAAGTTTAGTAGCTGAAATGCATGTAAAATAAGTTTGTGTGACTTTTGAATGATTGAATTTCACATGTTATTTTGTTTACATTTTTGTAATTTTAGTTTATTTTCTGATGTTGTGGCAGTGCACTTATTTTTTGGTAAAGAGCTGTTTTCAGTGTAATGGTAGTACAAGTTATATATTCAGTTATTCTAAGGTGGAATTCATTTTAGGATTGAGTAGGGTTAGGAATGAAAAAAAAATGATGGGAAAGATAAGTAGAAAGAAAGGTAGGCACAATATTACATTTGTTTAGAAAGTAGTTGGTAATACCAGCTGAATTTGAAGTTTAATCATTAATTATGGAATGGACTAGAAAAATCATGGCACTAAAGAGTGTTGTGTCATAAAAAAGTTGTGTTTTTTATATTCTAAAATAGCACGATTTGCAAGTGTAAAATTAGTAAAGAACTAAATTGAAATGAGTGTTATGTGACTACCTCATTATCAGATGTGATTTATTATTTAACAATTTTTACTGAGTGGAGTACAATAAAATATTACTTAAGATTATTTTGTTTATCTAAAATTTAAAATATATGTTAATACAATTCCAAATTTAATTGGAGCTTATCTAATTATCTGAGAAACAACAATGTAGGGAAATATTTTCTAATAAATGTTCATTGTTATGTCAAATGTAGTAGCTGAATAAACATCTTCTGATTATCTCTAAGATAATTATAAAGTATATTGATAGAATGTACAAGTTTCTCATATTAGAATTGTTACCAAGGTTGTGAAAAAGTATGTAGTTTGATGATGTAAAATTCCACTATATTGTTACTAAAGTAATGTTTGTAGCAACTACTCTGCTATCTATGTTCCTGTACAGCTTACAATTACAATGTGTTAATTTAATTATGAATTTCAGTACCTTTTAAAT
Source organism: Tachypleus tridentatus (assembly GCF_004210375.1). Classification (NCBI taxonomy): domain Eukaryota; kingdom Metazoa; phylum Arthropoda; class Merostomata; order Xiphosura; family Limulidae; genus Tachypleus; species Tachypleus tridentatus. The sequence continues at coordinate 45,810,615 of NC_134836.1, forward strand.
ACCGAAATTTAAAAAAAAAGTAAACCATTAGATTTCACATTCACAAATTAGGAGATTTGCGCTGCAAGTTCAGTTATGTAATTAATAATTAAAGAAAAACAATTACAAATCATACCTTTAAATAGACCTTCTAAATACTAATTTTATGAAACATTTTTTGTGAAAAACAGTAACTAAAAGTGTCCTGTAGAATTGATCCACATTCTTTATAGAGGATAATTCAATGATGCATTTATTAAAAATCTCACAAAACCATATTGAAAAAACTCAAAATATATGAATAATATACATTTTAGATACTTCAGTGTATAATTGCAAGGTAGGTCTGAGATATTTTTTCATGCCTAATTACATGGTTTTCCTAGTTGTACAATTAGATATATTTTGTCTGGTCTTGCAATAAGTCATGAATGTCATAGTATTAGAGAAATTAATTTATAAAGCTAATATAGTATGGCATGATGCATACCAAAAAATTAGTGATTTTTAGAAGTTATATATACACACATACTAATTATTATATATACAGAATATTTTCTTAAGAAGCTTTTAATGATTTGAATAATCACTGTTTATAACCATGATTTTAAATTTTGTTAGAAAGGAGTTTTAGAAGAGAATATTGATGAGGTATTGACTCGACTAGATGAGTTTTGTGGGTTAGTAGACATGGTAAGTTGTTAAGAAAATTTTAATTTGAGTTTATGTCTCATATATAAACATGAGGTAACTTTAATGTGATTAGTAATGTTTCCTAGGACAATCCTTTAATAGGCCTAGTTTTTGACAATGTAGACTGTTAAAATGTTTTGACAGGTTACTTGTGACAAAATATTTATGTAAAAATATTCGTAATAGTTAACCATTTAGGCCCCCAGTGGCACAGTGGTATGTCTTCGGATTTATACTGGTAGAGACCTGGTTTTGACATTCTTGGTGAGTAAAGCACAAATAGCCCTTTGTGTAGCTTTGTGCTTAATACAAACCAACAACTTAACTATTTAGACAATTTTTAGAGAGATATTTAATAGGATTTTGAAGAGGATGTTACATGAAATGGTTTTTTTGTAAAAGTGTTAAATCTAGATTAGTTCTGAAAGGAATGAATAATCTAGTGTGTTTTTTTTAAGTAACATTGGTGGACATTTTAATCTGGGCTTGTGGTATGGTAGGGTATTTCTGTAAAAAAATACTAAATTAATTTTAAAAAAATTGCAGAAACTTTGTGGTTAAGCTTTTTGATGGAAAACTATGATACTGTATTACCTCAAATTTAAGATGCACCCCACTTTTAAAATGGATTTACAGGGGAAAAAACTTAGATGATAATTAGAAAGGAGTAAATATGTTTAAAAAGAGTTTATTAATGAATCAAAAATGTTAATAATGTATGTAAATTGAAATGTTGTAAAATATACAGGAAATTTAAATTTTGATTACAGTAATGTTTCTTCCTGCTTTATTTATTTAATCAGAAAGCTACTCCGATGTTTCTCTGGCTCACTGTTATATTCTGAAGTTGAAGCATCTTCATTGCTTGATTCACTATTTTCCCAAAGAATGCCATTTTGCATTCCATCTTCCACATCTTCAAAATCTAATGGCAGTTTTTGGCTAATTATTGTTCTTCGCCGTAATGATAAACCCTTTCTTTTCATAAATTTCTCACACAAGCCACGACTAGCCTTGAAAGAAATACCACTATTTCTTGCACATTCTTTCACTTTTAACATTAAATACTTCTCTTATTAGAGACAGTCCTTTATTTCGTAACACTCTGAAATACGTTAAAACAACAGCATCAATTTCAGGATGTCTTCCTTTTCTTGGACCAGAAAATGACTATACTTTTCTTGCAAGAAAAGAACTTAGTTTTTATACCACACCAACGACATATATTTGCCTCACTTGTTGTATACTTTATACCACCTGCATGATTCCCAATTTGTTCAATGCACAAAATAACTTTTCTTTTAAATTTGGCATCATACATAAAATGCTTTTCCATAGGTAAAAAAGGCAATAAAAATAAAAATCAATAAAATAGTGTCTGAACAACAGGAAAATAAGACTGAGGACAGTGATATCCAACTACACCACTAGAGGCACTGACATTGACAAATTTGATGAATTCGAAGGGTGAAATATAATACCTCAAATTTAAAACACACCCTTATTTTCAATTTGAAAAAACATGAAAAAAGATGCATCTTAAACTTGAAGTAATACGGTATGTAGACCTGAGATGACAGCTGTGGAGTATCTAATTATTTATTTTTGGAATAGCTTTGAGGAGATATGTTTGTGTATGTTCAGCAACACTAACAGCATTAATGCATATAACTGATTTTAAACAGTTAAAGAAGTTTTTTTGTACTAATATTTCTTGAAATTTGTTCAAGATTCCAGAAATTGCAGAAAACATTAAAGTTTTGTGATGACAAGAGACCCACTTGAAATAAAAAATGTATCTCAAGACGGCTGGTATGGGTATTAACACTTTTATTACAATTAAGTTTTAATTCCCTTACCAGCTGTCTTGAGAAACATTAAAGTTTGTCCCAGTTAAATGTTTTTGGTTTTTAAGGTGACTCTTTACAATAATTATTTTATTGAAAGTAATAAGAGCAGCCTTATGAAGTGTTTAATTAGATTAAAGCAAAGCAGATGAGATTTTTATTTTTGTTTAAAAAGAATGTTTATAAGATTAAATGAACACACTTGTGAAAAGTTAAGAGACCTAAAACTTTTAAGTAAAATAATTTTTTGTTTTGATGTGCAATAAATTTTGGAAAAGAAAAGGTATTTTTGATTTTTATTTCATCTTTATAAATTTTTCAGCTATAACTCAGACTGACTCATTAAAGGCTTCAAAAATCTTTAGTAATATTACTTTATTGAAAAATCAAATTTTTTTGTGCACAAAAATATGTAATTTTTATTTCAAACTTGCAAAACTTTGTGTGGAGATTCACTATTGTAGTTTCATAATTACAGAATGACTCAGTATATACGGTCAGTTACTTCTGATGAAGACACATCTCACGATACCATAACTTTTGCTACTTTTCTGGAAGCCTCACGTAATTCTGCCTCTAACGATCCTGTGATTGAGCTGGCATCACGAGGTAGTTAGCGCACACATGACTTGCAATCTGAGGGTCACGGGTTCAATTCTCTGTCACCCAAAACATGCTCGGCCTTTTAGCTGTGGGGAGCATTATAATATTAGGGTCAATCCAACTATTTATTGGTAAAAGAGTATCCCAAGAGTTGACAGTGGATGGTAATGACTAGCTTTCTTCCCTCTAGTCTTACATTGCTGAATTAGGGATGGCTCGTGAACGTAGCCCTAATGTAGCTTTGTACAGAATTCAAAACAAAGCTAAGGTTGCCTTGTCAGCTGTTATTAATCATTGTATTCATGCCATCAGTGTCCAGTTGCCTGTGTTGATGTCACAGTTGGGTTTCATGATTGTGTTGGCTTTCAGTTTCAATCTTTTGTTCAAGCCACTTTGTCTGCTAGCTCTAATTATGAAGTATCTTCTGTTGGTAACAGATATTTATTTCTCTTAGGAAACTCTTATTTTAAATCTTGAACCAATTTCTCTTACACTTGATGGTGGTAATTTCATGCTAGATGGTCTACTACTTGAATCCTTATTTCTTCCACCTTCTGATATTTGGAATGCTGCTAATGCTTTTACACAGAAGCAGAATTTTAATATACTTCATATTCCATTACTCATATTACGTAAATTACTGACCCTAAGATTAGTTTTTTGAAGGAGGATTTTCCATATAGTTTTTTCTTTGACCCATTATCACTTTCTCTACTGTATGATATGATTCATAAAACATTCTTCTTTTGCACAGTTATATATTTTCATTCTTCTAGTTATCTTTGTAAGGATCAGATATCTACTTTTCAGTTTTTGTTAATTGTAGGTCTCACTAACATATTGTATCAGTTTGATTCTCATATTTTTTGTGCAGCAAGGTACTTGTCATCCCTTAAACATTTCAGGTGACCAGAGCTTCTCTCTGTGATACTTTTGTCTTTACAGGTATTTTACTCACACTAGTTTTTATCTGAGGAGAAGCATGTCAACAGGAATTGATTATCGCCTTCACAACTGATTTTACTTGTTGCTGTCCTTTTCTAAACATACATACCTCCATTCTCACTTATAGCCATTACTCAACCAGTAAGTGAAATGCAGGCTCAAAAGAAACTAGTAAAAAGCCCAAAGCATCACACACCTAATGAACCAACAGAAGAAAGCAAATCAGTGGTAGCTTATCCCAAAGTGGCATCTTTTTTATTTTTCATGGGTCATTTAGTGACTGTGTTGATTACCAGTGATTGGAATAGCATAATTGGAGCTACATTTGTTAGAGCAAAGCAGTGTTGGACTATTTGTCACATTCATCTCAGGAAACTGAATCTTGGACCCTAGATCTGCGAGTCTGTAAACTCATTACTATTCCAGAGGAGGCACTGAAAAGGCAACAGATTAAAAGATGGCACAGGAAAACGCAAATCTAAAGTCTCTCCAGACTGTCGAGGATTATCCTCAGTTGTGGCTTAGAGTCCCATTTAGGACCACTACAGAACCATTCATATGTCTCCATCTCACTAAGAATAAGGTTAATGACACTCTCAACTGAGAAATATCTCTCCTTCCCTCTCAATGGCAATGCGATCCTAAATATCAGAGATGGAATAGGAGAGATTCAATTTGTTCCATGCTAGAAATAAGAAAATTTAATCCTGGAATTCACACTATAAATTGGCTTGCCAATCAGAATTCTTTTTTTAATTTATTATTACTAATAAGAAAAGCATCCATATAATTTGGTTAATGTTCAAAGTATCTCCAAACAAGAATGAGAAACCTGTTAATCATGCTTTGTTAGGAAAAAAAAATTAAAAAATATATCTGAATGAGGTGCTTACAATACAAGGATAGAGGGTGCATTGATGTAGGTAGAGTGTATCATGTGATAAATGTCACCAAGGGCAATTGATTGTGGTAGTAAAGACTAGTGTAAGCCTGAGCAAACCAGTGTTTAGATATGCAAAGAAAGAAACCTTGAGGGTCAAGTATTAATAGCTATTCATGTAACAGGAGGTAAGTATTATTGGAAATACATTTTCAATTTAGAAAAATGTTAACGTTGAAGATGACCAGCAAGCAATGTTCATCCTCAACACCTGTCAACACCTACTATATCTACTTGAACCTTTTAACTTTTTTAAAGTGTTTAACTTTGAAGTAGGAGAAGTAAAGTTTGAATTACACAATGACTATTTTTATTTCTAGATGGCTTCTCAATCTCTATTTTTGAGGTGTCATTTCATTTCATATTTTATGTGGGGCCTGTGGCCCTGAAAGATCCTTCAGTTCAGTCTTTACTTTCACTTGTGCCATTATCATCCTGTTTTTCCTTCTTCCTTTCAGTCTTGTTTGTTTACAAGTTCTGGATTAGGACGTTTTAGGTCTTCTTTCAAGAGAAAGCAAAGTAAATTGTTTATCATGATTCCCTAGATCTCCCATCTCATTTCTTTGTATCTCTGAAGAAAACAGGAGATTTGAGATGCATTTTATCTCATTCTTTACCTTGATACATCTCATTTCTGTGTGGAAAAACAAGGATGTTATGGGAATTTTTTTTTAAAACTGTTGGAAGATGAAGTTAATGTACACTATGTTCATCTTCCTATCTCTATTCATTCTTTATCACGTTATTTTCTTTGTTTTTGCCATTTGGCACGTGGCTTATCAGATCCCTTCCCTTCAGTTTAACATTGGCTCTATACTTTTCTATTGAGTATACAGTGTATGTTGGTCTTTTCTATTATTGTGATATTGATTTTGCAATTTTACACGAATGCATCCACATGCATCATCTCGAATGGTACTTTGTTTCACAATAGCATCTGACTTCACACCTGTTATCAACCTCAAGATCTTTTCTTTCTCATCATTTCAACCTTCATCTTGCACAAATGCTTCTTTTAAAATTTATGGCTTTGTGTTGATTAATTACTGTTATACTGGTCTTTGGACTCCTTAAGAAGTACCAGTGCAGTGTCATGTTAGAATGTTGAACTGTTTGTTGTGCCTGTTCTAAGTTACTAACAGCCATTGGTTTGCAACAGTTTCTCTACTTCTTTACCATCATTCCTAACGTGCTCACCTCTGAGCCTGTCACATTCTTGGTGCAATCATCATTTTGACCAACTCTTTTTCTTGAGATCATTGCTTTCATCCTGCAAGATAGACCCTTTTTCCTTTGATTTTCATCTCCCACTAGTACAGCAGTAAGTCTATGGTTTTGCAATGCTAAAATCAGGGGTTTGATTCCCCTTGTTTGGCTCAGCAGGTAGCTTCATGTGGCTTTCCTATAAGAAAAAACACACACACTCCTTTGATTTTCAAGGGAATTGTGAATGCCTAGTCATTCAGTGATCAACTGGTCTCTCTTTCTAATATAAATCCTGTGGCTATGGATTCCTCAAATATTGAGAGCTACATTTCTTTTATGTTTACCCTTTCCTCCACTTCCTTCCTCAGGGTCCTTGCCAAGATTAGTTATTTGAAGTGCTGGGATGTCATTGCTCCAGTTTACCCTGCTCATTCAAGAAAATGTATTATAACTATGGAATAATTTCCTGCAGTAGCTTACAGCATCCATTTTTCTTTCACAAAGATACTCAATGTCTAAGATTTTTGTTGTTGACCATTGTTCTGTCATTTGCCCAAGAAAACACCTCCTGTTTATGGGTGGCTCAAATATTAACCTCTTCTTGCAGATGCTCTTCTCTTGTTGTCATCAGTCTTGTTTGGCCATCTTGTGTAATTAGAACATAAAACATGTTATATCTTCTAAACAGATTACTTTTTTTCTCTTTGTGATTGATGGATAATTGTGGCTTATCAGTTTCTTCTATAGCTGGTAGATAGTGTATTTACCTGCCATCTTCAGATGCCATGGAAGCCATCACTTTCTTTTATCCTCTTTATTGAAGGACATCTTCTGAACCTTTCAATTACAATGATCCAGAATTAATGAGCATTGTTTTAAGTGGGGCTTGAGTTTAATGCTACATTTATGATATTTATGCCCTTAATGCTTTTCATCTCATACTTTTCTCACAGAATCTTATACTTGTAACCTAATCATACTTTCCTATCTAAAATCTTGAATGAGAGAAGGTAACCATTGTTTATCACCTCTTATGTTACCTACCATAACTAGTTCTAATTCATAAGATTGCTTTTTACATCCTGTTGTTATTTCACTTGTACTAAATGAATGGTGCTCCTTGGATTGTACTGTGGCTACTTTAACAAATTAGGTTGTGCAGATGATCTGATTTGTTTACTGAGATGTTCTGTTAAATCATGAAAGTGAATATCAGATTACATCTTGCCAGTATTCACCATGTAGTGAAATGTTTCTATGTTACAATTGCTGTATCCTTTAAAGGATATTCTAAAGGCTGGAATGTGTCTTAATTTGAATAAAGTTTTAAACAATTTATCAACATCATTTGCCCTGTAGCTGTTAATAGCCTGCCTCAGAACCTAATCTTTGTAAGCTTGAGTAGTCCTAATGACTCTCTGGTTCCCTTCTTAATCCAAATGTAGATATTCTGGCTTTTCTGATACCTGCTTGTCTTTAATTTTTATGGTTTTAGAATTAAATAAAAACTTTTAAAAAAGAGGTATACTTTCTTCTGAATTATATTCCTACATGTCTCCCCAAAACTGGGAGATTGTAATTTTCATCACAACTACAACTGTGAAATTTGGATTATGGCAAGAAAGCAAAACTTCATCTTTCATCCAGATGCAAAGTGGGTCACATGAAAGAAGGGAGAGTGAATAACTGTGGGTAAGGTGATTTATATTCTTTCATTTTGTCAGAGACATTAAGAACTGTAGTCACAAGCTTGTTGAGAACATAAAATCAAACTGGATTTCAAACAGGTACTTAGCTCCCTTCAGCCATGTTATGAAGTGAAAGATTTAAATATTTTGCAGCCTCATCAATGCCTTATAAATTGTATTAAAAGAAAGCTTACTTTCAGCATAAACATTAAATACCCATATCAGAATTTATGATTTTTTTAACTTTCATATTTTAAAGTCCAGGAAATTCAGTATTAAAATCTTATTTTTATTTCCTGTAGGTACGAAGTGATGATACACTCTGTCTTTCAAACACATTGCCATTGATCTATGCAAAGAGCTTAGAACTAGAAAAGATTTTTGAAAGGATTGATAAACTGGAGGTAAATATTAGTAAGATGCCAGGTGTATATGCATGATTTTGTGTATGTATATATGTATTTTTTAAGCATATGAAAGTTAAGCAAGCTACTTTTACTCGTGTCTAATCAACTAGATTCTATGTTCAGAATATTTGATCTGATTTAAAACCAACGGAAATATACTTTTAGTTTGGTTGTAGAATAGTAAGTCAAGTTCTACTGATTTAAGTCTGATTTTAGATCACTAGATTTGTAAACCTATGACTGAATGAATTTCTTTACCAACTCTTCTAACAACTTTAAAGTGACCACCTTGAAGAGTAAACCAAGTATTTCCAGTTCTGATTGAATTAAGGAAACAAAATATGAAGTGGCATCATATTGATCAAAGGTGTCAACTTTAATCAGAGAATTAAAAAATTACTTGTCAATAATTGTCTAACACCACTTAAATACTTTTTTTTATTGAATGTTAATTTGTAAGAAGTTTTATTTCAACATCTAATGCTAGTGTTCAGTTTTTAAACTTTTTTATTCAATTTATCAATATCTTTTCCTCTTTAGATTGTTGATTTAGGATATTAACCAGTGTAACAATATTTGAACTAAACAAATAACATCAGTGCATTACAAGCTTCACATAGCGCATTAAGTTTTAGTATGAAGTCAACTGAAACGTACATTTGACATTATTTACAAAAACAAATACTCCAAAGCATAACATTTCCTATCTCTCATTACCAGATTATGTTAAAAATGGTAGTTGTAGAACCATTATCAATGAACATGCTGGGTACCTTTTTCACTAATGTATCATTGACTCAGGGACTGCATTATTCAAATAATAATGAATTCATTATTTCACTTGGAGCAGATGGACTATTGTAAGATCTTTATCTGTTCTTACTGTGTCCAGTTTTAGAATGTCTCATTAGCACTTTATTGTTTCTTTATTTCTTTGGGTTCTGGGACTCATCCTTAGCGTATTATCTCTGTAGTTCATTATCATCTGTTGATTAATCACAATCTTAGTTGTGATGACCATATAACTATTCTTTACCTATAACATTTCCACTTTTTTTCATCTTATGGCAGTAGGTTTTATCTTCAGGCTTTTGCTGCAGTTTAGACACCTACTGTTCTGTAAATTACTTCTTCTATTCTGGGTAAGCAGTTTGAGTTAAAACTTTCCACACTGTTTGATTTGATGATCCTGTTATTCAGTGATGGTGCTTTTGGTTGTTTGTGTGCTATTTTATCCCCAACATATCACCTTGTTTTAAAGATTTATAGCAACTTTATCCTAACTTGCATAGTCTCATCCATTGTATCCATGTGCTAACAAATTAATCACTTCACATGGCACATCTGAGTAAGATACTTGGTTAAGTCTTTCTAAATTTTCAGAATGTTCAGTTAAAGTGTTATTTTTCATCTGTGCTTTTCATGTGACACTCCAGGTATTTTTTTTATTATAATGAGTCACTAATGCCTGATAATTGTTAAAGCTGTGTTGGAAGTGTGATTAATGTTATTAAAGCTAGTCTATGTAAATGAACTTACTGTTCACATTTTCATTCCATTCTCTTTTGAAATTATTTCAAACTGCAGTAACACATTGATGGATGGCTTTCACACATTCTAAAACCTTCAAGAATACTTCTGATTCTCTTTATCTAGTGTTGTAACAGCATTTCACAAAACTTATGGAATATTAACTAAAAATATAATTTCCAAAGAAATTTTAAAATGCACAACATCTTAGAATAGAAATACACAGAACAATTTATGATAAATAGTCACAATCAGGACTTAATTGGAAGCATAACTGGGTTTTCTAATGTTAAGTATAAACTGTAAATACTACTGTGAAAATGTTCTAAATAAATGTAAAAGGAATTAATGCATCTCTTGTTTGCATTGGTTAATTTCCATTCAATATCTTTCAGAATTCTCAGTGAAATGTATAAACTATACAGCAACATTGATCTCAAGTGTATGGTGTTTTATTATTTATTCCCAGTAACATTATATTCAACAATAATTAATAACACATTGTTTATCAGTGCTTGATATTTCATACACTTTTGCAAATGTTTTTTTAAAGTAACATATGTTTTCCTAATAAGTAGAAAAGTAAGCTTTGCTTAAGTACTGTAATCATGTTTTTGCAATAAAGCTTTAATATTGAACTGAACTAAAGGAAGTCATTTGCTGTGACTGTAAAGTGGGGAAGTGCATGAAGTTGCCTGATGCTGCTTGCTGCCGGAACAACTGCAACTTTCTCTTGAAAGCTGAGGCGTGATTTGCAAGCTGACAGACAAGCTGATTTTTGCCTTGCAACTTCAAATTCAGATCATTCAAGTGTTGTGTCATGTCGACCAGAAAGGTCAAATCAGCTTGCTATGCTGGATCAGTCATGGAAATCACTTCTGTGTCTTTGTTCTTGCTTCTGAGGAATTCTATCACCTCATAAATCAACTCCCAGAGTCTTCTGAGCATCTTCCCTCGACTCAGCCAGCATACTTCACAGTGATACACAAGGTCACCATAGTCTAAATCAGTTTCTTCAAGAAGACTTTGAAACTGACAGTGATTGAGCCCTCATGATTTGATTAAATTAATGGTTTTTTGTCACTAATGCCATCAGTGGCCTGAAAACCAAGTTCTTTACTGCACAGGTTCTGTTGGTGAAAAATACAGTGCAACTTCAACTGTCTGTTCTGCTTTCCTCGATACTTCATCAACAGTGCTACCAGCCCTCTACTTTCTCCAGTCATGGCTGGTGCTCCATCAGTTGTCACACTTACCAGTTTTGTGAAATCCAATGAAACACTACTAGTACTGTCTTCTCAAATAGAGCAGACCCAGTTGTCTGACCCTTCATGAAACCCATGCCGATTAGTTCTTCTGTGATATCAAACGATGACGACACACCATGAACAAAAACTAGTAGCTGTGCTGTTGAACTGATGTCAGTCGACTCATCTGCTGCCAAAGAGAAGTAGACAAATTTGGCTGCTTTATTTGTAAGCTGCCTTGTCATGTCTGCTGAGAGGTGTGAAATTCTTCATTGAACTGTCATATGATTCAAAGCCACCCTCTGTAGCTTGCAAACTGCTTCCAGACACAACTTTTCCGATGCAGTAATCATATATTGCTTGACAAAATCATCATCAGTGAACGGTCGGCCAGATTTTGCTATCATCAACAAAATATTGTAACTTATCTCACATGCTGCACCTAAATCTGCTGACTGCTTTGAGAAAACGTTCTGCTTGTGATTCAGCGACCACCGCAGAGATTCAATTCTAGCTGTTCGTTCATCACCGACAATGTTGTGGAAATCTTTATGCTTCGACTCATAATGACTCTTTACATTGGATACCTTTGCCATTGCTACTGTTGAATGACACAGCAGACAAATCACGTTATTCTGTTGTTGAACAAAACAGTATTGCGCAGTCCAATCATCATGAAACTGCCGGTTTTTTGTCGTCAACTTTTCTTTTACGATTAGCTGCCATTTTTGTTATGAAATAATATCAAGATAGGGCTCATAAATCACGAAGAACAATTGGAACACGTGAGATTTTGTAATTACAGAAATATTACGCCATTGCGCCAATGATTAAATGCCTATGCATTAATGAGTTTTGCTTATTAAATTTTCTTTATTGCTCGACACAAATATGGAACCATCCAGTATCTAATCTAATGCGTATTCTTCTATAGCACTTAATCTTCACGCAGGCGTGAACTCTTAAGTACACGAACTCTCTATGTTTGACTTTCCTGTTGGACATCATGGGCCACTCAGCGACTGGTCATGGGCTGGACTTTGTGTTAAATTTATAGTCTTCCGGTTTACATAAGTGAAAATTATAATTGTAATTTTCATTATTTTTGAATTTTTACAATTCAGTTAATACTGTAAGTTTGCTCCCTTATTTAATATTGCGTAATTTCCCTTTCCAGGCCTTTATTGAAGTCGTTCGTCAGAATCTTGATGTTATGGAAGAAAAAGTAATTGGAGCAGAATATCTTCTTGGAGGCAGTTCTGTGAAAAAGTTTTTTTCATCATTACCAAAACCAATATTCTCAGTAAGTATGCATATGAATTAAAATACATTTCAGTGAGTATTTTAGCTGTAAGTAATACATACTCTCCCATCAAACTACTTATAGTTTTTTCTGTTTCTAAAAATATTTCTGATATGTAGATGTCTGACATCTAAGAATTCACTCAGTGTTGAATGAAGATCTAGAAATACTGATTATTGTTTGAGAATGATTATTCGTGAAATAAGTAGAATGAGTTTGTGAAAGAAAAAGCTAAAAGTTACAAAATTTCATTATACTTTATTGAAATGTGTTATAGTATTGTTTACTTGTATGGTGGATGTCTTGTACAGTTCTAAAGGAGATTTTACAAATAGCATTGGCCCGACATGGCAGGGTGATTAAGGCATATGACTCATAATCTGAGGGTTGCGGGTTCAAATCCCCATCACACCAAACATGCTCAACCCTCTCAGCCATGGGAGCATTATAATGTGATGGTCAATCCCACTATTTGTTGGTAAAAGAGTAGCTCAAGAGTTGGCAGTGGGTGGTGATGACTAGCTGCCTTTCCTCTAGTCTTACCCTGCTAAGATAGGGATGGCTAGTGCAGATGGCCCTCAAGTAGCTTTGCGTGAAATTCAAAACAAACCAAAAAAAAAAAAAAGTAGTGTTATATGTATTAAACTATAATTGTCATATTTGTTTATACTGTAAATGAAACTTTTAGTGCTTTGACAAACAGTCTTTCAGTGCAAAAACATTTCTGTGAAAAAAATATTAAGAGAAGAATATTTCTGTAATAACAGAATGTAAAACATTAAATACAATTAATTCAGTTAATATTGTTATTAATTTTTTATTATTATTCATACTCATTATTAATTAGTACATTGGTTATAGAGTACAATAGATCATACTGCTAATTTATGAAATAGTAAGTAATTAGTATGCTTAACAATCTATTGCTTCTGTTGGTTGTTGTTCCTTTTACGAATTAATGCATCATAACCTGTTAATAACATAGGGAACATTTAAATGGAATATAATCATTGTATACAATATCCATTTTATTAATTTAATTGGCTGATACTCTTGTGATTAAGCTTGGTTCTTGTGCATAAACAATCTGCAAAAAAGAATTAAATATTTTTTATTGTTATTTTTAATCCTTTGGTTTGGGGCTTCATAGGAGTATCTGCTGGCTTCATCGTATGCACTACTGCTTAAATAAAAACAATTTACTTTTCCTGTGAGCTTTATGCTAAAGATCCAACTGTTGTGATTCTGTACTTGAATTTTAGTTCTATTTTAGTTTTCTTGTCTTATCATTTTTATCAGATAATATTCCTTGCATTAAACTGACAGAAGTTATTTGTGCAAGTAAAAGCATAGATAGGTTTCCTTGTGATTTAGGGTAAATATGATCTGAAGTATCTTGATTAACAACAATTTTTTGTTATCTCTCATCAAATTTAATGTATGGTAAGATCTAGAGTTTAATTCTTCAAGATAAACTGAACAGAGAAATCCAGTTGTTTAGTTTTGTGCTAAAGCAGTGACTACAGTAACTTTTTTAAACAAAGAAATTGTAATGCAGGTAATCTGACAATGAAAATAAAGAAGAAATCAAGACAGTTTTGCTTATGTATTTGTGATAATTATTTATGATGAAAAGCTGCATATAACTTATTTCAGAAGAAATCGTCAAACCAAGATAGACGACTAGTGAAATATGAACCTCCAGAGATTTTCAGCACAAGTGATTACCTTCAGCCTTTAAACCAAGCCAGTGCTGAAGGAGGGATTGAAGCACCTATAGAACCTGATAATGAAGTTTTGGCTCAGCTATCTTAATGATATTTGATAAGTTTTGTTAGGTAACTTACTAAAAGTTGCAATTTCACACAATTTTGTTTTTACTAATTACAGCAATTGTTTCTTATGTACATTAAGATAACTAATAAAATGTTGGATATTATGATAGGATACAACAGATTTTTAAGAAGCAAACATAAAGTTGGCAGTCAGTTGTTTAAGTTGATTGTAAATTTCTCTCAAAATTAACCCTTTCCCAATGGCCTTGTTAAGTATCTATACAATAACTTTTTATCACATTATGTATCTTCACAAAGTATGGTAGACTTTTGGGAAACTTTACGAGCATTTTGTATACAAAAAAATCAATTTTTTTAATGAATTATTTTTACTAAATACTTGTTTTTGAATATATAAAGTCTATTCATTTACTAGTCTGAGTACAAAGTGATTTTCATATTAAGATTAAAAACATTTTCCTTTGTTCCAAATATCTGATTTAGTTTTCATAAGCTTCCAAACCTTCTAAATACATTTCGAATGGTTTTCTTTTTGTGAAGCTTTATACTTTGTCTGTTGTTTTATTTTTTTATACAAGGTTGGTCATTTTGACTATTCTTGTAACCACCAAAAACATTGAAATTACCCTTTTTTTTCTTTCTAAAACAATTTTCAAATTGTAACATGAAGCTACATTTGGTTAAATCTTAGTATATTAAGACATGTAACAGTATACAACTATTTATACTTACATTTTGGACATGTCTAACTACTGTTCACACCACTATAAGTTGTAAATCACTTTGGGAACGTGGAGGTTATGTTACGCTGTCAATATACATAACTTACGAGCTCCTTGCATGTGTGCCTCTTGAGAGTTTTTATTTATTTAAAGAAATAAAGTACCTACTTGGATTTCTTTTTTTTTTTTGTTGCTTTCAGCTGTTGAGGACACTTATTTTACAGAATAATTTGTCTGCTTTTTAAGTATCTCCAGACTAGACAGAATCTTTCCTGTTGGAAGGAACCTTGTAGTAAAAGAGAATCTGACAATTCTCTGTTTAGAAAATAATTTAATAAATGAAAACCTTGGGTTTCTTTTGGTCACAAATAATATGAAATGAAAGAGAGAAATATTAACAAATCCTGAAAGGGAAACTGTGACAGGTGGGGTGGCAAGAGGGGTCTGAATTTCTAGTTGATAACTCTGTAACCGAACAAAATTGAAGAGTATAAAAATTTTGTCTGAGAGGTGATAATTTGTTAGAAGTGCATTGTTAAACCTTTTACTTATGGGAAAGATGGTGAATAAATTGTAGAAGAGGGGAGAATACCTAGGGAAAACAAATTCACACTTCTCACACTAGGGGAAATTCTGGATTTTTTTAAAATATTGTTTTATCAAATTAAGAACTTTTCTACTGTTAGAATATAGATTATTAGCTATGTGTTTATGCTTTTGGTAATTGATATAATGTAAACAAAAAGTAGTTTATTTAAATTTTAATGTAAGTCACTAAAAAACTTGCAATATGTAGTAAAGGGTGCTCATTACGAAAGATTTAGTACACCATAACGTGTTAATAAATTAGTCAAAATTTAAACTATACATTAAAAATTGGTTATAATTGTATATAATATTAATCACATTGATTGAGGCTGAAATAAATTTTCACTCCTTTCCTTTTGTACTTGTCCTAGTTTAGACCTCAAGAAATTCTAAATGCCAGGTTGCCATGGTGACTAAAAATTTCATCATGGCACCTAGTATATATTTCCCATTTTATTTATGCATGGGGTTACGCTAAATAAACTCAAATCTAGAACAGTTCTGGACTCTTGGAAGCCTGGAACTATTTTCTTGTTCTTCGAGTCCAAAATTCAACTTTATTTCTAGGATTTTAGTGGTGGATTCATCATGCTATGTTTTATCAGGAACAAAGTGGAACCATTTTGTTTTTCTTCTTCTCTCAGTGTACTCAAATCAGTACGAATGTGATTAAAGGCAGTTAATTCAGGCAACACTGTCAAGTAGTTGTTAATACTGTGGTTGTTGACGTATACTTGTTGCTGTGAAATTAAATAAATATAGCATCTATTTCTTGGTGCAAACAGTATTGAAGTGAAGTTAGGCACCTCAAATGGCCTTTGCTTATTTTTTGTACAATGTTGTAGTGAGGACTGGATTAGACCTATCCTGAAACATTCTGCTTGTCCTGTCAATATTTCAATGTTTATACTACTATCCTTCATTGCAGAAATGTACTCAAGTTATAGTTATTTAGTCTACTATTTTAATAATTGCATATATTGAAATTTAATATATGTTATGTAATGAAGTTTGATAATGAACCCTTTGTTTTGTAGTGTAAAACTATATATATCTCATACCATAACCACAAAATAAATATTCTGTAACTTTTTTATATTGTTCCTTTTTGGGCTGGTTGCTAGGTCTTAAAATATTTGTTGAGACCAGCCCTAAGTAATGTAAGGAGTACTGATAAGTCAGTATGTGAAATAACATGCACTGCAATTCTAATATATTATTAAATAGTATGAAAAGATAACTGTTACTTATTGATGCCACAAGTAACCTCTGGATGTAAACCAGAGTAATATGTTCATAAAATTATTAAGGATAATATAATATAGTGAGTTGAAGCTTCTTATAGAAAAGGTATATAGAATATTTTGTTATCTCGTAAGTTAATAGGTTTTTCCAATAGAGTAATGAGTATGAGTAAATTAAACCTTGGATAGTGTTATAAACTTTTTTTTATTTATTTATAGTGATTTGTTCAAATGTGTAAATTCATAAATTAAGGTAGGTCCAAGTGGTTGTAGTGAAATTTGCACTGACTGGTTTAGCTTCTTGCAGCAGTTAATACAAAATTAATTATAGTTAAAGATACTTGGTAGATTTTTATAGACAGGTTCAGTTCAGGAATAGTGACATGCATTGCTGCCTTTACGTTTCTTTCTTTTTTCAATGAATATGTTGTTGTTATTACAATTTTGAAATCAATATGTTAGACATTTAAACTTTGTAAATTTATATTTTGTTCCCTTTAGGTCTTAAGATATGAAGGGTGAAATATAATACCTCAAATTTAAAACACACCCTTATTTTCAATTTGAAAAAACATGAAAAAAGATGCATCTTAAACTTGAAGTAATACGGTATGTAGACCTGAGATGACAGCTGTGGAGTATCTAATTATTTATTTTTGGAATAGCTTTGAGGAGATATGTTTGTGTATGTTCAGCAACACCAACAGCATTAATGCATATAACTGATTTTAAACAGTTAAAGAAGTTTTTTTGTACTAATATTTCTTGAAATTTGTTCAAGATTCCAGAAATTGCAGAAAACATTAAAGTTTTGTGATGACAAGAGACCCACTTGAAATAAAAATGTATCTCAAGATGGCTGGTATGGGTATTAACACTTTTATTACAATTAAGTTTTAATTCCCTTACCAGCTGTCTTGAGAAACATTAAAGTTTGTCCCAGTTAAATGTTTTTGGTTTTTAAGGTGACTCTTTACAATAAGTATTTTATTGAAAGTAATAAGAGCAGCCTTATGAAGTGTTTAATTAGATTAAAGCAAAGCAGATGAGATTTTTATTTTTGTTTAAAAAGAATGTTTATAAGATTAAATGAACACTTGTGAAAAGTTAAGAGACCTAAAACTTTTAAGTAAAATAATTTTTTGTTTTGATGTGCAATAAATTTTGGAAAAGAAAAGGTATTTTTGATTTTTATTTCATCTTTATAAATTTTTCAGCTATAACTCAGACTGACTCATTAAAGGCTTCAAAAATCTTTAGTAATATTACTTTATTGAAAAATCAAATTTTTTTGTGCACAAAAATATGTAATTTTTATTTCAAACTTGCAAAACTTTGTGTGGAGATTCACTATTGTAGTTTCATAATTACAGAATGACTCAGTATATACGGTCAGTTACTTCTGATGGAGACACATCTCACGATACCATAACTTTTGCTACTTTTCTGGAAGCCTCGCGTAATTCTGCCTCTAACGATCCTGTGATTGACCTGGCATCACAGGTAGTTAGCGCGCATGACTTGCAATCTGAGGGTCACGGGTTCAAATCTCTGTCACCCAAAACATGCTCGCCCTTTTAGCTGTGGGGAGCATTATAATGTTAGGGTCAATTCAACTATTTATTGGTAAAAGAGTATCCCAAGAGTTGACAGTGGATGGTAATGACTAGCTTTCTTCCCTCTAGTCTTACATTGCTGAATTAGGGATGGCTCGTGAACGTAGCCCTAATGTAGCTTTGTACAGAATTCAAAACAAACCTACGGTTGCCTTGTCAGCTGTTATTAATCATTGTATTCATGCCACCAGTGTCCAGTTGCCTGTGTTGATGTCACAGTTGGGTTTCATGATTGTGTTGGCTTTCAGTTTCAATCTTTTGTTCAAGCCACTTTGTCTGCTAGCTCTAATTATGAAGTATCTTCTGTTGGTATCAGATATTTATTTCTCTTAGGAAACTCTTATTTTAAATCTTGAACCAATTTCTCTTACACTTGATGGTGGTAATTTCATGCTAGATGGTCTACTACTTGAATCCTTATTTTTTCCACCTTCTGATATTTGGAATGCTGCTAATGCTTTTACACCGAAGCAGAATTTTAATATACTTCATATTCCATTACTCATATTACGTAAATTACTGACCCTAAGATTAGTTTTTTGAGGGAGGATTTTCCATATAGTTTTTTCTTTGACCCATTATCACTTTCTCTACTGTATGATATGATTCATAAAACATTCTTCTTTTGCACAGTTATATATTTTCATTCTTCTAGTTATCTTTGTAAGCATCAGATATCTACTTTTCAGTTTTTGTTAATTGTAGGTCTCACTAACATATTGTATCAGTTTGATTCTGATATTTTTTGTGCAGCAAGGTACTTGTCATCCCTTAAACATTTCAGGTGACCTGAGAAGAGCTTCTCTCTGTGATACTTTTGTCTTCATAGGTATTTTACTCACACTAGTTTTTATCTGAGGAGAAGCATGTCAACAGGAATTGATTATAGCCTTCACAACTGATTTTACTTGTTGCTGTCCTTTTCTAAACATACATACCTCCATTCTCTCTTATAGCCATTACTCAACCAGTAAGTGAAATGCAGGCTCAAAAGAAACTAGTAAAAAACCCAAAGTATCACACACCTAATGAACTAACAGAAGAAAACAAATCAGTGGTAGCTTATCCCAAAGTGGCATCTCTTTTATTTTTCATGGGTCATTTAGTGACTGTGTTGATTACCAGTGATTGGAATAGCATAATTGGAGCTACATTTGTTAGAGCAAAGCAGTGTTGGACTATTTGTCACATTCATCTCAGGAAACTGAATCTTGGACCCTAGATCTGCGAGTCTGTAAACTCATTACTATTCCAGAGGAGGCACTGAAAAGGCAACAGATTAAAAGATGGCACAGGAAAATGCAAATCTAAAGTCTCTCCAGACTGTCGAGGATTATCCTCAATTGTGGCTCCCCTCTAGGACCACTACAGAACCATTCATATGTCTCCATCTCACTAAGAATAAGGTTAATGACACTCTCAACTGAGAAATATCTCTCCTTCCCTCTCAATGGCAATGCGATCCTAAATATCAGAGATGGAATAGGAGAGATTCAATTTGTTCCATGCTAGAAATAAGAAAATTTAATCCTGGAATTCACACTATAAATTGGCTTGCCAATCAGAATTCTTTTTTTATTTATTATTACTAATAAGAAAAGCATCCATATAATTTGGTTAATGTTCAAAGTATCTCCAAACGAGAATGAGAAACCTGTTAATCATGCTTTGTTAGGAAAAAAAATTAAAAAATATATCTGAATGAGGTGCTTACAATACAAGGATAGAGGGTGCATTGATGTAGGTAGAGTGTATCATGTGATAAATATCACCAAGGGCAATTGATTGTGGTAGTAAAGACTAGTGTAAGCCTGAGCAAACCAGTGTTTAGATATGCAAAGAAAGAAACCTTGAGGGTCAAGTATTAATAGCTATTCATGTAACAGGAGGTAAGTATTATTGGAAATACATTTTCAATTTAGAAAAATGTTAACGTTGAAGATGACCAGCAAGCAATGTTCATCCTCAACACCTACTATATCTACTTGAACCTTTTAACTTTTTTAAAGTGTTTAACTTTGAAGTAGGAGAAGTAAAGTTTGAATTACACAATGACTATTTTTATTTCTAGATGGCTTCTCAATCTCTATTTTTGAGGTGTCATTTCATTTCATATTTTATGTGGGGCCTGTGGCCCTGAAAGATCCTTCAGTTCAGTCTTTACTTTCACTTGTGCCATTATCATCCTGTTTTTCCTTCTTCCTTTCAGTCTTGACCAACTCTTTTCCTTGAGATCATTGCTTTCATCCTGCAAGATAGACCCTTTTTCCTTTGATTTTCATCTCCCACTAGTACAGCAGTAAGTCTATGGTTTTGCATTGCTAAAATCAGGGGTTTGATTCCCCTTGTTTGGCTCAGCAGGAAGCTTCATGTGGCTTTCCTATAAGAAAAAACACACACACTCCTTTGATTTTCAAGGGAATTGTGAATGCCTAGTCATTCAGTGATCAACTGGTCTCTCTTTCTAATATAAATCCTGTGGCTATGAATTCCTCAAATATTGAGAGCTACATTTCTTTTATGTTTACCCTTTCCTCCACTTCCTTCCTCAGGGTCCTTGCCAAGATTAGTTATTTGAAGTGCTGGGATGTCATTGCTCCAGTTTACCCTGCTCATTCAAGAAAATGTATTATAACTATGGAATAATTTCCTGCAGTAGCTTACGGCATCCATTTTTCTTTCACAAAGATACTCAATGTCTAAGATTTTTGTTGTTGACCATTGTTCTGTCATTTGCCCAAGAAAACACCTCCTGTTTATGGGTGGCTCAAATATTAACCTCTTCTTGCAGATGCTCTTCTCTTGTTGTCATCAGTCTTGTTTGGCCATCTTGTGTAATTAGAACATAAAACATGTTATATCTTCTAAACAGATTACTTTTTTTCTCTTTGTGATTGATGGATAATTGTGGCTTATCAGTTTCTTCTATAGCTGGTAGATAGTGTATTTACCTGCCATCTTCAGATGCCATGGAAGCCATCACTTTCTTTTATCCTCTTTATTGAAGGACATCTTCTGAACCTTTCAATTACAATGATCCAGAATTGATGAGCATTGTTTTAAGTGGGGCTTGAGTTTAATGCTACATTTATGATATTTATGCCCTTAATGCTTTTCATCTCATACTTTCCTATCTAAAATCTTGAATGAGAGAAGGTAACCATTGTTTATCACCTCTTATGTTACCTACCATAACTAGTTCTAATTCATAAGATTGCTTTTTACATCCTGTTGTTATTTCACTTGTACTAAATGAATGGTGCTCCTTGGATTGTACTGTGGCTACTTTAACAAATTAGGTTGTGCAGATGATCTGATTTGTTTACTGAGATGTTCTGTTAAATTATGAAAGTGAATATCAGATTACTTCTTGCCAGTATTCACCATGTAGTGAAATGTTTCTATGTTACAATTGCTGTATCCTTTAAAGGATATTCTAAAGGCTGGAATGTGTCTTAATTTGAATAAAGTTTTAAACAATTTATCAACATCATTTGCCCTGTAGCTGTTAATAGCCTGCCTCAGAACCTAATCTTTGTAAGCTTGAGTAGTCCTAATGACTCTCTGGTTCCCTTCTTAATCCAAATGTAGATATTCTGGCTTTTCTGATACCTGCTTGTCTTTAATTTTTATGGTTTTAGAATTAAATAAAAACTTTTAAAAAAGAGGTATACTTTCTTCTGAATTATATTCCAACATGTCTCCCCAAAACTGGGAGATTGTAATTTTCATCACAACTACAACTGTGAAATTTGGATTATGGCAAGAAAGCAAAACTTCATCTTTCATCCAGATGCAAAGTGGGTCACATGAAAGAAGGGAGAGTGAATAACTGTGGGTAATGTGATTTATATTCTTTCATTTTGTCAGAGACATTGAGAACTGTAGTCACAAGCTTGTTGAGAACATAAAATCAAACTGGATTTCAAACAGGTACTTAGCTCCCTTCAGTCATGTTATGAAGTGAAAGATTTAAATATTTTGCAGCCTCATCAACACCTTATAAATTGTATTAAAAGAAGGCTGACTTTCAGCATAAACATTAAATACCCATATCAGAATTTATGATTTTTTTAACTTTCATATTTTAAAGTCCAGGAAATTCAGTATTAAAATCTTATTTTTATTTCCTGTAGGTACGAAGTGATGATACACTCTGTCTTTCAAACACATTGCCATTGATCTATGCAAAGAGCTTAGAACTAGAAAAGATTTTTGAAAGGATTGATAAACTGGAGGTAAATATTAGTAAGATGCCAGGTGTATATGCATGATTTTGTGTATGTATATATGTATTTTTGAAGCATATAAAAGTTAAGCAAGCTACTTTTACTCGTGTCTAATCAACTAGATTCTATGTTCAGAATATTTGATCTGATTTAAAACCAACAGAAATATACTTTTAGTTTGGTTGTAGAATAGTAAGTCAAGTTCTACTGATTTAAGTCTGATTTTAGATCACTAGATTTGTAAACCTATGACTGAATGAATTTCTTTACCAACTCTTCTAACAACTTTAAAGTGACCACCTTGAAGAGTAAACCAAGTATTTCCAGTTCTGATTGAATTAAGGAAACAAAATATGAAGTGGCATCATATTGATCAAAGGTGTCAACTTTAATCAGAGAATTAAAAAATTACTTGTCAATAATTGTCTAACACCACTTAAATACTTTTTTTATTGAATGTTAATTTGTAAGAAGTTTTATTTCAACATCTAATGCTAGTGTCCAGTTTTTAAACTTTTTTATTCAATTTATCAATATCTTTTCCTCTTTAGATTGTTGATTTAGGATATTAACCAGTGTAATAATATTTGAACTAAACAAATAACATCAGTGCATAACAAACATTACAAGCTTCACATAGCGCATTAAGTTTTAGTATGAAGTCAACTGAAACGTACATTTGACATTATTTACAAAAACAAATACTCCAAAGCATAACATTTCCTATCTCTCATTACCAGATTATGTTAAAAATGGTAGTTGTAGAACCATTATCAATGAACATGCTGGGTACCTTTTCACTAATGTATCATTGACTCAGGGACTGCATTATTCAAATAATAATGAATTCATTATCTCACTTGGAGCAGATGGACTATTGTAAGATCTTTATCTGTTCTTACTGTGTCCAGTTTTAGAATGTCTCATTAGCACTTTATTGTTTCTTTATTTCTTTGGGTTCTGGGACTCATCCTTAGCGTATTATCTCTGTAGTTCATTATCATCTGTTGATTAATCACAATCTTAGTTGTGATGACCATATAACTATTCTTTACCTATAACATTTCCACTTTTTTTCATCTTATGGCTGTAGGTTTTTTCTTCAGGCTTTTGCTGCAGTTTAGACACCTACTGTTCTGTAAATTACTTCTTCTATTCTGGGTAAGCAGTTTGAGTTAAAACTTTCCACACTGTTTGATTTGATGATCCTGTTATTCAGTGATGGTGCTTTTGGTTGTTTGTGTGCTATTTTATCCCCAACATATCACCTTGTTTTAAAGATTTATAGCAACTTTATCCTAACTTGCATAGTCTCATCCATTGTATCCATGTGCTAACAAATTAATCACTTCACATGGCACATCTGAGTAAGATACTTGGTTAAGTCTTTCTAAATTTTCAGAATGTTCAGTTAAAGTGTTATTTTTCATCTGTGCTTTTCATGTGACACTCCAGGTATTTTTTTATTATAATGAGTCACTAATGCCTGATAATTGTTAAAGCTGTGTTGGAAGTGTGATTAATGTTATTAAAGCTAGTCTATGTAAATGAACTTACTGTTCACATTTTCATTCCATTCTCTTTTGAAATTATTTCAAACTGCAGTAACACATTGATGGATGGCTTTCACACATTCTAAAACCTTCAAGAATACTTCTGATTCTCTTTATCTAGTGTTGTAACAGCATTTCACAAAACTTATGGAATATTAACTAAAAATATAATTTCCAAAGAAATTTTAAAATGCACAACATCTTAGAATAGAAATACACAGAACAATTTATGATAAATAGTCACAATCAGGACTTAATTGGAAGCATAACTGGGTTTTCTAATGTTAAGTATAAACTGTAAATACTACTGTGAAAATGTTCTAAATAAATGTAAAAGGAATTAATGCATCTCTTGTTTGCATTGGTTAATTTCCATTCAATATCTTTCAGAATTCTCAGAGAAGTGTATAAAGTATACAGCAACATTGATCTCAAGTGTATGGTGTTTTATTATTTATTCCCAGTAACGTTATATTCAACAATAATTAATAACACATTGTTTATCAGTGCTTGATATTTCATACACTTTTGCAAATGTTTTTTAAAGTAACATATGTTTTCCTAATAAGTAGAAAAGTAAGCTTTGCTTAAGTACTGTAATCATGTTTTTGTAATAAAGCTTTAATATTGAACTGAACTGAAGGAAGTCATTTGCTGTGACTGTAAAGTGGGAAAGTGCACAAAGTTGCCTGATGCTGCATTCCGCCGGAACAACTGCAACTTTCTCTTGAAAGCTGAGGCATGATTTGCAAGCTGACAGACAAGCTGATTTTTGCCTTGCAACTTCAAATTCAGATCATTCAAGTGTTGTGTCATGTCGACCAGAAAGGTCAAATCAGCTTGCTATGCTGGATCAGTCATGGAAATCACTTCTGTGTCTTTGTTCTTGCTTCTGAGGAATTCTATCACCTCATAAATCAACTCCCAGAGTCTTCTGAGCATCTTCCCTCGACTCAGCCAGCATACTTCACAGTGATACACAAGGTCACCATAGTCTAAATCAGTTTCTTCAAGAAGACTTTGAAACTGACAGTGATTGAGCCCTCATGATTTGATTAAATTAATGGTTTTTGTCACTAATGCCATCAGTGGCCTGAAAACCAAGTTCTCTACTGCACAGGTTCTGTTGGTGAAAAATACAGTGCAACTTCAACTGTCTGTTCTGCTTTCCTCGATACTTCATCAACAGTGCTACCAGCCCGCTACTTTCTCCAGTCATGGCTGGTGCTCCATCAGTTGTCACACTTACCAGTTTTGTGAAATCCAATGAAACACTACTAATACTGTCTTCTCAAATAGAGCAGACCCAGTTGTCTGACCCTTCATGAAACCCATGCCGATTAGTTCTTCTGTGATATCAAACGATGACGACACACCATGAACAAAAACTAGTAGCTGTGCTGTTGAACTGATGTCAGTCGACTCATCTGCTGCCAAAGAGAAGTAGACAAATTTGGCTGCTTTATTTGTAAGCTGCCTTGTCATGTCTGCTGAGAGGTGTGAAATTCTTCATTGAACTGTCATATGATTCAAAGCCACCCTCTGTAGCTTGCAAACTGCTTCCAGACACAACTTTTCCGATGCAGTAATCATATATTGCTTGACAAAATCATCATCAGTGAACGGTCGGCCAGATTTTGCTATCATCAACAAAATATTGTAACTTATCTCACATGCTGCACCTAAATCTGCTGACTGCTTTGAGAAAACGTTCTGCTTGTGATTCAGCGACCACCGCAGAGATTCAATTCTAGCTGTTCGTTCATCACCGACAATGTTGTGGAAATCTTTATGCTTCGACTCATAATGACTCTTTACATTGGATACCTTTGCCATTGCTACTGTTGAATGACACAGCAGACAAATCACGTTATTCTGTTGTTGAACAAAACAGTATTGCGCAGTCCAATCATCATGAAACTGCCGGTTTTTGTCGTCAACTTTTCTTTTACGATTAGCTACCATTTTTGTTATGAAATAATATCAAAATAGGGCTCATAAATCACGAAGAACAATTGGAACACATGAGATTTTGTAATTACAGAAATATTACGCCATTGCGCCAATGATTAAATGCCTATGCATTAATGAGATTTGCTTATTAAATTTTCTTTATTGCTCGACACAAATATGGAACCATCCAGTATCTAATCTAATGCGTATTCTTCTATAGCACTTAATCTTCACGCAGGCGTGAACTCTTAAGTACACGAACTCTCTATGTTTGACTTTCCTGTTGGACATCATGGGCCACTCAGCGACTGGTCATGGGCTGGACTTTGTGTTAAATTTATAGTCTTCCGGTTTACATAAGTGAAAATTATAATTGTGATTTTCATTATTTTTGAATTTTTACAATTCAGTTAATACTGTAAGTTTGCTCCCTTATTTAATATTGCGTAATTTCCCTTTCCAGGCCTTTACTGAAGTCGTTCGTCAGAATCTTGATGTTATGGAAGAAAAAGTAATTGGAGCAGAATATCTTCTTGGAGGCAGTTCTGTGAAAAAGTTTTTTTCATCATTACCAAAACCAATATTCTCAGTAAGTATGCATATACATCATAGTTTATAATAATAACTTAATAGTATTGTGAAATTCTTCTTTAATTGTCTTTTTGTCCATTATTTTCTTTACTGTATTAAACATGGTTTGACTTAAATAGTGAATAAAGCATGTACATGTTAAATCATGATGTTGGCACAAAATCGTTTTTAACTGGATGTTAAAATCAACAAAATATAACATGTACTCTCCATTTCTTCAGAAGCCCCGCATAGCCAGGTGGGTTAAGGTGTTTGGCTCGTAATCTGAGGGTCGCAGGTTCGAATCCCTGTCGCACCAAACATGCTCGCCCTTTCAGCCATGGGAGTGTTATAATGTGCAGTCAATCCCATTATTCATTGGTAAAAGAGCAGCCCAAGAGTTGGCAATTGGTGGTGATGACTTGTTGTCTTCCCTCTAGCCTTACACTCCTAAATTAGGGACTGGTAGCACAGATAGCCCTCATGTAGTTTTGTGTAAAATTCAAGAAACAAACCATTTCTTCAGTAATTAGTACAAATGAGAGAATAAAAAAATAGTGCAAAATCTACAAAACAGTTTTTTTTTGTAACAGCTGTTTAGTAGTTAAAGTCTGAACACATTTTTCTAAGTATTATTGTCATTTTATTTTAAGTGTGTTACTTTAAAGTAAAATTGTTTAATTGAATGTTGTGGTTGGCCAAACTTTATTTTTTTAATTAGTTTCTTTCATTTTAGGCAAAAGACTTCTGGTTATCATTTTATGTAGCTTTAATATGAAACTTTCAAGCTCACATGTTATAAATTTAGATTTGTATAATTCTCACTGAGGATTTCTTTCTACCTTATCAGAGTCTTCTTCTAATACTGATATCTTGCATTCAATTGCTGGAGGCAGACCATACTCTAAATGACAAATCAACAGTTAATTATTTAAAGGCAGGAAGTTTTTCTCTCTCTTTCCATGCACTATAACATGGATTGCTGTACTGTTTGTTTTTTTTTCTTTGGTGGTTGATAGTCTTTACTTATTCGAGTGTGTCTTTTTTAAGTTCTTGAGTTTTAGTTTGTTTATTTTTGCATTTGAAGTTTTCTTTGTAAATATATTTCTAGTTCTTAAAGCTCTGGCTTATTTTTCTTTCTTTAAACTACAAGTTAGGATTATATTTTCATTCTGTTGCATATGCAAGTCATCCTTAATCAAATGTGTGTGTAATCCGTGCAGCCTGTATGTTATTTTCATTCGTACTATAAAATTAATTTTCCTTGTGTTCTACTCTCATTGTTTTTCTGGTAAGTATGTTTCTACATTGTTAAATTTTGAGTTAGAACATTGACTCAACAGTCAAGTTGCTCCTGCAGCATCTACTATCAACTTTTTGCCACGATTAAGGAATTTTGTTTTATGTTCACCATTGTGTTTCAGATAAATATCTTTTGAAAAGTGCTTCTGACGAGTTGTTACATTATTTTGGTTGTTTATGAAACCTCAGTACTTTGTTTCCAAAGTCTTACATTTTTTGTAAGTGCATGGATTCATTTCCTCATATGTTTTCAGATTTCTAAGCTGTTTAGTGAGTTTATTTCACTGTTGACATTAGTTATGGATAAGTTATGTATCATTTTGTACGTCAGTTATGTATGAAATAGTTTAAGGAATTTTGACTTTAATATAAGCTCCATATTGTGTGCATGCTTTGTTTTGTGGTTTCCCTCAGTTTGCAGGTGGCCTATGTCTTTAGCATGTTATGCACATCTCTTTCCTTTCTATAACAGGTTTTGATAGTTTTCAAACATTTTTTCATTCCCGAGAAAAGAGTAATTTATCTAAAACAAAGGATTTGTGAATTAAAATACATTTCAGTGAGTATTTTAGCTGTAAGTAATACATACTCTCCCATCAAACTACTTATAGTTTTTTCTGTTTCTAAAAATATTTCTGATATGTAGATGTCTGACATCTAAGAATTCACTCAGTGTTGAATGAAGATCTAGAAATACTGATTATTGTTTGAGAATGATTATTCGTGAAATAAGTCGAATGAGTTTGTGAAAGAAAAAGCTAAAAGTTACAAAATTTCATTATACTTTATTGAAATGTATTATAGTATTGTTTACTTGTATGGTGGATGTCTAGTACAGTTCTAAAGGAGATTTTACAAATAGCATTGGCCCGACATGGCAGGGTGATAAAGGCATATGACTCATAATCTGAGGGTTGCGGGTTCAAATCCCCATCACACCAAACATGCTCAACCCTCTCAGCCATGGGAGCATTATAATGTGATGGTCAATCCCACTATTTGTTGGTAAAAGAGTAGCTCAAGAGTTGGCAGTGGGTGGTGATGACTAGCTGCCTTCCCTCTAGTCTTACCCTGCTAAGATAGGGATGGCTAGTGCAGATGGCCCTCAAGTAACTTTGTGTGAAATTCAAAACAAACCAAAAAAAAAAAAAAGTAGTGTTATATGTATTAAACTATAATTGTCATATTTGTTTATACTGTAAATGAAACTTTTAGTGCTTTGACAAACAGTCTTTCAGTGCAAAAACATTTCTGTGAAAAAAATATTAAGAGAAGAATATTTCTGTAATAACAGAATGTAAAACATTAAATACAATTAATTCAGTTAATATTGTTATTAATTTTTTATTATTATTCATACTCATAATTAATTAGTACATTGGTTATAGAGTACAA
Source organism: Tachypleus tridentatus (assembly GCF_004210375.1). NCBI lineage: Eukaryota > Metazoa > Arthropoda > Merostomata > Xiphosura > Limulidae > Tachypleus > Tachypleus tridentatus. Next base: position 45,839,971 of record NC_134836.1, read on the forward strand.
TAGATCATACTGCTAATTTATGAAATAGTAAGTAATTAGTATGCTTAACAATCTATTGCTTCTGTTGGTTGTTGTTCCTTTTACGAATTAATGCATCATAACCTGTTAATAACATAGGGAACATTTAAATGGAATATAATCATTGAATACAATATCCATTTTATTAATTTAATTGGCTGATACTCTTGTGATTAAGCTTGGTTCTTGTGCATAAACAATCTGCAAAAAAGAATTAAATATTTTTTATTGTTATTTTTTATTCCTTTGGTTTGGGGCTTCATAGGAGTATCTGCTGGATTCATCGTATGCACTACTGCTTAAATAAAAACAATTTACTTTTCCTGTGAGCTTTATGTTAAAGATCCAACTGTTGTGATTCTGTACTTGAATTTTAGTTCTATTTTAGTTTTCTTGTCTTATCATTTTTATCAGATAATATTCCTTGCATTAAACTGACAGAAGTTATTTGTGCAAGTAAAAGCATAGATAGGTTTCCTTGTGATTTAGGGTAAATATGATCTGAAGTATCTTGATTAACAACAATTTTTTGTTATCTCTCATCAAATTTAATGTATGGTAAGATCTAGAGTTTAATTCTTCAAGATAAACTGAACAGAGAAATCCAGTTGTTTAGTTTTGTGCTAAAGCAGTGACTACAGTAACTTTTTTAAACAAAGAAATTGTAATGCAGGTAATCTGACAATGAAAATAAAGAAGAAATCAAGACAGTTTTGCTTATGTATTTGTGATAATTATTTATGATGAAAAGCTGCATATAACTTATTTCAGAAGAAATCGTCAAACCAAGATAGACGACTAGTGAAATATGAACCTCCAGAGATTTTCAGCACAAAGTGATTACCTTCAGCCTTTAAACCAAGCCAGTGCTGAAGGAGGGATTGAAGCACCTATAGAACCTGATAATGAAGTTTTGGCTCAGCTATCTTAATGATATTTGATAAGTTTTGTTAGGTAACTTACTAAAAGTTGCAATTTCACACAATTTTGTTTTTACTAATTACAGCAATTGTTTCTTATGTACATTAAGATAACTAATAAAATGTTGGATATTATGATAGGATACAACAGATTTTTAAGAAGCAAACATAAAGTTGGCAGTCAGTTGTTTAAGTTGATTGTAAATTTCTCTCAAAATTAACCCTTTCCCAATGGCCTTGTTAAGTATCTATACAATAACTTTTTATCACATTATGTATCTTCACAAAGTATGGTAGACTTTTGGGAAACTTTATGAGCATTTTGTATACAAAAAAATCAATTTTTTTAATGAATTATTTTACTAAATACTTGTTTTTGAATATATAAAGTCTATTCATTTACTAGTCTGAGTACAAAGTGATTTTCATATTAAGATTAAAAACATTTTCCTTTGTTCCAAATATCTGATTTAGTTTTCATAAGCTTCCAAACCTTCTAAATACATTTCGAATGGTTTTTTTTTGTGAAGCTTTATACTTTGTCTGTTGTTTTATTTTTTTATACAAGGTTGGTCAATTTGACTATTCTTGTAACCACCAAAAACATTGAAATTACCCTTTTTTTTCTTTCTAAAACAATTTTCAAATTGTAACATGAAGCTACATTTGGTTAAATCTTAGTATATTAAGACATGTAACAGTATACAACTATTTATACTTACATTTTGGACATGTCTAACTACTGTTTACACCACTATAAGTTGTAAATCACTGGGAACATGGAGGTTATGTTACGCTGTCAATATACATAACTTACGAGCTCCTTGCATGTGTGCCTCTTGAGAGTTTTTATTTATTTAAAGAAATAAAGTACCTACTTGGATTTCTTTTTTTTTTGTTGTTGTTGCTTTCATCTGTTGAAGACACTTATTTTACAGAATAATTTGTCTGCTTTTTAAGTATCTCCAGACTAGACAGAATCTTTCCTGTTGGAAGGAACCTTGTAGTAAAAGAGAATCTGACAATTCTCTGTTTAGAAAATAATTTAATAAATGAAAACTTTGTGTTTCTTTTGGTCACAAATAATATGAAATGAAAGAGAGAAATATTAACAAATCCTGAAAGGGAAACTGTGACAGGTGGGGTGGCAAGAGGGGTCTGAATTTCTAGTTGATAACTCTGTAACCGAACAAAATTGAAGAGTATAAAAATTTTGTCTGAGAGGTGATAATTTGTTAGAAGTGCATTGTTAAACCTTTTACTTATGGGAAAGATGGTGAATAAATTGTAGAAGAGGGGAGAATACCTAGGGAAAACAAATTCACACTTCTCACACTAGGGGAAATTCTGGATTTTTTTTAAAATGTTTTATCAAATTAAGAACTTTTCTACTGTTAGAATATAGATTATTAGCTATGTGTTTATGCTTTTGGTAATTGATATAATGTAAACAAAAAGTAGTTTATTTAAATTTTAATGTAAGTCACTAAAAAACTTGCAATATGTAGTAAAGGGTGCTCATTACGAAAGATTTAGTACGCCATAACGTGTTAATAAATTAGTTAAAATTTAAACTATACATTAAAAATTGGTTATAATTGTATATAATATTAATCACATTGATTGAGGCTGAAATAAATTTTCACTCCATTTTTGTATTTGTCCTAGTTTAGACCTCAAGAAATTCTAAATGCCAGGTTGCCATGGTGACTAAAAATTTCATCATGGCACCTAGTATATATTTCCCATTTTATTTATGCATGGGGTTACGCTAAATAAACTCAAATTTAGAACAGTTCTGGACTCTTGGAAGCCTGGAACTATTTTCTTGTTCTTCGAGTCCAAAATTCAACTTTATTTCTAGGATTTTAGTGGTGGATTCATCATGCTATGTTTTATCAGGAACAAAGTGGAACCATTTTGTTTTTCTTCTTCTCTCAGTGTACTCAAATCAGTACAAATGTGATTAAAGGCAGTTAATTCAGGCAACACTGTCAAGTAGTTGTTAATATTGTGGTTGTTGACGTATACTTGTTGCTGTGAAATTAAATAAATATAGCATATATTTCTTGGTGCAAACAGTATTGAAGTGAAGTTAGGCACCTCAAATGGCCTTTGCTTATTTTTTGTACAATGTTGTAGTGAGGACTGGATTAGACCTATCCTGAAACATTCTGCTTGTCCTGTCAATATTTCAATGTTTATACTACTATCATTCATTGCAGAAATGTACTCAAGTTATAGTTATTTAGTCTACTATTTTAATAATTGCATATATTAAAATTTAATATATGTTATGTAATGAAGTTTGATAATGAACCCTTTGTTTTGTAGTGTAAAACTATATATATCTCATACCATAACCACAAAATAAATATTCTGTAACTTTTTTATATTGTTCCTTTTTGGGCTGGTTGCTAGGTCTTAAAATATTTGTTGAGACCTGCCCTAAGTAATGTAAGGAGTACTGATAAGTCAGTATGTGAAATAACATGCACTGCAATTCTAATATATTATTAAATAGTATGAAAAGATGACTGTTACTTATTGGTGCCACAAGTAACTTCTGGATGTAAACCAGAGTAATATGTTCATAAAATTATTAAGGATAATATAATATAGTGAGTTGAAGCTTCTTATAGAAAAGGTATATAGAATATTTTGTTATCTCTTAAGTTAATAGGTTTTTCCAATAGAGTAATGAGTATGAGTAAATTAAACCTTGGATAGTGTTATAAACTTTTTTTTATTTATTTATAGTGATTTGTTCAAATGTGTAAATTCATAAATTAAGGTAGGTCCAAGTGGTTGTAGTGAAATTTGCACTGACTGGTTTAGCTTCTTGCAGCAGTTAATACAAAATTAATTATAGTTAAAGATACTTGGTAGATTTTATAGACAGGTTCAGTTCAGTGACATGCATTGCTGCCTTTACGTTTCTTTCTTTTTTCAATGAATATGTTGTTGTTATTACAATTTTGAAATCAATAGGTTAGACATTTAAATTTTGTAAATTTATATTTTGTTTCCTTTAGGTCTTAAGATATGAAGGTGCTGCAACAGAAATCACATTTCCAAAGAAAACTATAAGTAATGTAATTGTTAAAGAATACAGCATGAATTTATTGTAAGTAAAAAAAATCTAAGACTGTGTAGCTACAGTTACATGTATGAAGTATATTATATACATAATTTAAGTATCTAACTTTTAGAAATGCTGCTAAACTGAGACAGAGTGAACACACAAGAATTAGTGTTCCTATTTGTGTTTTATGAAATCACATAGGAAGTTTGGAATTTTACAGAAATTTGTTTGCACGAGGATGTTTCTTTTTTAAATGTGCATTATTTCTTTTAACTCAGCACCTAAGTTTACCCTTTTTGGTTTAGCATGCAATTTTCTGCTAACATACTGTAAAAATAATCTTTTAAAATATGAAGTATTTTTATTGTGGAAGAGAAACTTACACAAGTGTATTCAAGGTTAAACCTGATTAAAATTGCCGTGATTTTTTTGTGCGGTTTTGTTTTAAACTTCATGCTGGTAAGTAATTATAACACTAAATTTTGTCATTTCCATTTTGCTGTATTCAAGTGCCCACAGACTTCAGAAAATCTTGCAGTTTGGCAGATTTTATTAGAAATTATTAAGCAGTATATTTCTTAAAGCAACAAATGTTTTATACAGGATGTGATATTAGTGATAATTAGCAGGATAGTAGACAATAAGAAAATGTTTCAGAAAGTAACATTCTAAACAAGGTAAGGGAAAAAGTCATTTTAGATGTCTGGACAATTAAAATTGTATTTTACTTTATTCTCTTGTGATTCTTTTAGTCATTGCATAATAGTTGCTTCCAAGAGGATCAGTTTTTGATTAAAGATAAAAAAAAAAAAATTTCTAACCTGTTCTTCATACATATAAGGTTATTAGGAAAAAAAAAAATGTATTTTCCAACTTGCTGAGAACCAACTGAATTATTTAGGATAAGCAATATTTTATAAACTTAATATAATCTCATCCCTGAAAAGAGTTGAGTTAATACAGGCTCTTTATATGAAATTAGTATAGAAATTAATATAGAAATTAAAATATCTAAAGTTGTGAACAAATAAACAAACATTTGATTTCACCATGTTGTACACCACAATTCCATTAAAAGATTTAATCTTTCTTTTAAATTCATTAACACAACAGTCCTGTTATTTTTTTATAAAACTGGAAGAAAGAAAATTTATCTCCAAATATAAATATGTAGTTTCTATATTTACAATTGTATATTTTTCAATAACCAGGTTTTAGAACAAGTAATAGGAGTTCCAATGGGAACTATTCATTCTACTGATGTAGAATATTTATCTTTAATGAGAATAGATTTATTGAGGACTACATAATTCTAGATAGTTTTACCTTTACTTGCAGATACAATTTAATTAGTATAAATATTCCTGAAATAGTGTTAACACAAGTGATGCAGTAGAATTAGAAACTGAAAGTAATTCAATATCTAATCCAGAAGCACTTTAAATTTAAAATAATTGATAAGGATATCAATGTAAATATTTTCACTAAAACATATTCTACCTTTGCACTTTGATTTACTCTTAGTAGTAATGCCCCATACCCCTTTTGTTAATAGCATTATAACTTTCCAGTTATTCAGACATTGTATAGTTAAGATCATTTAAGAAATTGACACTGGATGTACGCCTTACTGCATGTAAAGGTGTTTAGAACATGATAGTTACAATAGACATAATGGGTGTGGTTGGGAGTTATACTAATTTAAACAGTGGGTGGAACTATAGTATGGTTTGTTTACTGACTAACCAAGTAGTCACCTTTCCACAACTATCTGCAGGCAGTGAAGAGTGATATGGATGCAAGATACTAGGACTTGAGGACCCCCATCTTGCTCTAATATCCATATTTAGTTTTAATTTCTATTCATATATTTGTTTGAGAGACTGGCAGATGAGGTTAACTCATACCTCCATCACAACCAAAGTCCTACTTCATCTGCCATCCTCAAAACATTCTGTACATTTTCTATGTTACATTTTAGGTTTAGCGGAAGGAACGCAAGACTGCCAGTGCTTACGGGCTGGAAGGAACGCAAGACTGCCAGTGCTTACGGGCTGGAAGGAACGCAAGACTGCCAGTGCTTCAGACTGCCAGTGCTTCGGGCTGGAAGGAGCACGCAAGACTGCCAGTGCTTACGGGCTGGAAGGAACATAAGACTGCCAGTGCTTACGGGCTGGAAGAGCATAAGACTGCCAGTGCTTACATAAGACTGCCAGTGCTTACGGGCTGGAAGGAGCTGCCAGTGCTTACGGGCTGGAAGGAACTGCCAGTGCTTAGAAGGAGCATGCCAGTGCTTACGGGCTGGAAGGAACATAAGACTGCCAGTGCTTACGGGCTGGAAGGAACGCATAAGACTGCCAGTGCTTACAGGCTGGAAGGAACATAAGACTGCCAGTGCTTACGGGCTGGAAGGAACGCAAGACTGCCAGTGCTTACGGGCTGGAAGGAACGCAAGACTGCCAGTGCTTACGGGCTGGAAGGAACGCAAGACTGCCAGTGCTTACGGGCTGGAAGGAACGCAAGACTGCCAGTGCTTACGGGCTGGAAGGAACGCAAGACTGCCAGTGCTTACGGGCTGGAAGGAACGCAAGACTGCCAGTGCTTACGGGCTGGAAGGAACGCAAGACTGCCAGTGCTTACGGGCTGGAAGGAACGCAAGACTGCCAGTGCTTACGGGCTGGAAGGAACGCAAGACTGCCAGTGCTTACGGGCTGGAAGGAACGCAAGACTGCCAGTGCTTACGGGCTGGAAGGAACGCAAGACTGCCAGTGCTTACGGGCTGGAAGGAACATAAGACTGCCAGTGCTTACGGGCTGGAAGGAACGCAAGACTGCCAGTGCTTACGGGCTGGAAGGAACGCAAGACTGCCAGTGCTTACGGGCTGGAAGGAACGCAAGACTGCCAGTGCTTACGGGCTGGAAGGAACGCAAGACTGCCAGTGCTTACGGGCTGGAAGGAACGCAAAGACTGCCAGTGCTTACGGGCTGGAAGGAACGCAAGACTGCCAGTGCTTACGGGCTGGAAGGAACGCAAGACTGCCAGTGCTTACGGGCTGGAAGGAACGCAAGACCGCCAGTGCTTACGGGCTGGAAGGAACGCAAGACTGCCAGTGCTTACGGGCTGGAAGGAACGCAAGACTGCCAGTGCTTACGGGCTGGAAGGAACGCAAGACCGCCAGTGCTTACGGGCTGGAAGGAACGCAAGACCGCCAGTGCTTACGGGCTGGAAGGAACGCAAGACTGCCAGTGCTTACGGGGAACGCAAGACTGCCAGTGCTTACGGGCTGGAAGGAACGCAAGACTGCCAGTGCTTAGGGCTGGACGCAAGACTGCCAGTGCTTACGGGCTGGAAGGAACGCAAGACTGCCAGTGCTTACGGGCTGGAAGGAACGCAAGACCGCCAGTGCTTACGGGCTGGAAGGAACGCAAGACCGCCAGTGCTTACGGGCTGGAAGGAACGCAAGACTGCCAGTGCTTACGGGCTGGAAGGAACGCAAGACTGCCAGTGCTTACGGGCTGGAAGGAACGCAAGACTGCCAGTGCTTACGGGCTGGAAGGAACGCAAGACCGCCAGTGCTTACGGGCTGGAAGGAACGCAAGACCGCCAGTGCTTACGGGCTGGAAGGAACGCAAGACCGCCAGTGCTTACGGGCTGGAAGGAACGCAAGACCGCCAGTGCTTACGGGCTGGAAGGAACGCAAGACCGCCAGTGCTTACGGGCTGGAAGGAACGCAAGACCGCCAGTGCTTACGGGCTGGAAGGAACGCAAGACCGCCAGTGCTTACGGGCTGGAAGGAACGCAAGACCGCCAGTGCTTACGGGCTGGAAGGAACGCAAGACCGCCAGTGCTTACGGGCTGGAAGGAACGCAAGACCGCCAGTGCTTACGGGCTGGAAGGAACGCAAGACCGCCAGTGCTTACGGGCTGGAAGGAACGCAAGACTGCCAGTGCTTACGGGCTGGAAGGAACGCAAGACCGCCAGTGCTTACGGGCTGGAAGGAACGCAAGACCGCCAGTGCTTACGGGCTGGAAGGAACGCAAGACCGCCAGTGCTTACGGGCTGGAAGGAACGCAAGACCGCCAGTGCTTACGGGCTGGAAGACCAAGCCAGTGCTTACGGGCTGGAAGGAACGCAAGACCGCCAGTGCTTACGGGCTGGAAGGAACGCAAGACCGCCAGTGCTTACGGGCTGGAAGGAACGCAAGACCGCCAGTGCTTACCTGGAAGGAACCAAGACCGCCAGTGCTTACGGGCTGGAAGGAACGCAAGACCGCCAGTGCTTACGGGCTGGAAGGAACGCAAGACTGCCAGTGCTTACGGGCTGGAAGGAACGCAAGACCGCCAGTGCTTACGGGCTGGAAGGAACGCAAGACTGCCAGTGCTTACGGGCTGGAAGGAACGCAAGACCGCCAGTGCTTACGGGCTGGAAGGAACGCAAGACTGCCAGTGCTTACGGGCTGGAAGGAACGCAAGACTGCCAGTGCTTACGGGCTGGAAGGAACGCAAGACTGCCAGTGCTTACGGGCTGGAAGGAACGCAAGACTGCCAGTGCTTACGGGCTGGAAGGAACGCAAGACCGCCAGTGCTTACGGGCTGGAAGGAACGCAAGACTGCCAGTGCTTACGGGCTGGAAGGAACGCAAGACCGCCAGTGCTTGGACGGGCTGGAAGGAACGCAAGACCGCCAGTGCTTACGGGCTGGAAGGAACGCAAGACCGCCAGTGCTTACGGGCTGCCAGTGCTTACGGGCTGGAAGGAACGCAAGACCGCCAGTGCTTACGGGCTGGAAGGAACGCAAGACTGCCAGTGCTTACGGGCTGGAAGGAACGCAAGACTGCCAGTGCTTACGGGCTGGAAGGAACGCAAGACCGCCAGTGCTTACGGGCTGGAAGGAACGCAACTGCCAGTGCTTACGGGCTGGAAGCCAGTGCTTACGGGCTGGAAGGAACGCAAGACCGCCAGTGCTTACGGGCTGGAAGGAACGCAAGACCGCCAGTGCTTACGGGCTGGAAGGAACGCAAGACCGCCAGTGCTTACGGGCTGGAAGGAACGCAAGACCGCCAGTGCTTACGGGCTGGAAGGAACGCAAGACCGCCAGTGCTTACGGGCTGGAAGGAACGCAAGACCGCCAGTGCTTACGGGCTGGAAGGAACGCAAGACTGCCAGTGCTTACGGGCTGGAAGGAACGCAAGACTGCCAGTGCTTACGGGCTGGAAGGAACGCAAGACTGCCAGTGCTTACGGGCTGGAAGGAACGCAAGACTGCCAGTGCTTACGGGCTGGAAGGAACTGCCAGTGCTTACGGGCTGGAAGGAACGCAAGACTGCCAGTGCTTACGGGCTGGAAGGAACGCAAGACTGCCAGTGCTTACGGGCTGGAAGGAACGCAAGACTGCCAGTGCTTACGGGCTGGAAGGAACGCAAGACTGCCAGTGCTTACGGGCTGGAAGGAACGCAAGACTGCCAGTGCTTACGGGCTGGAAGGAACGCAAGACTGCCAGTGCTTACGGGCTGGAAGGAACGCAAGACTGCCAGTGCTTACGGGCTGGAAGGAACGCGCATATTTTTACACAGTTCAAATTTGTGACTTAAGTAAACTTGAAGCAAGAGTAACTGCTTGCGAGATATAGTTCACTGTAAGAAGTAAAAGGTAATTGCTATCCATTTAAGTTAACTCATGAATATGAGTATAGTTTAGGAAAGTCTTAAAATTTAAGGAGCTAGTCAACACAAGCCTTGCCTTAAGCAGCATTAAGGCCTAATAAAATTAGGTGATTTAATAAAGTTAAGTTTTACTCTTAGTAAACTCAAGTGCTTACATAGAAAGCACTTTAACGTTTATAAGAAAAGGTAGTGAAACTAAAGTCAGTTTTTGTATTTTTATTTTACATATAAATTACAGAATACCCACAATAAGTGGCAACATTCAAAATACAGATCACTTCAGTATGAAATTCATTAAAAGCATTATTATTGAATTTGGGAATGTATGAAAAGAAACCTAAAACATGGTAAATATAATTTTTCGTTTGAATGTATATTAACTTATAAATACAGAAACTTGCAAAAATATACAAAAATAAAGTTGAGCAATAAGTTAATGCAAAACTGACTTACAACGTTCAGGTGTTATAATAGTGGAAAATAAAGCACCTAGGAAGAAGATTGTGCTTCAATTATTCTTTACAAGTTGGAAGCTTTGTTAAATATTAAGAGGCTTGGAAATATATTAATATAATTTAATTAGTAATTTACAGCTATTTAACCATTAGCATAAAGTTGCTATTACTATGAAATTTAGTCAATATGACTAACTTCCACAAGTTTGTAGATCATAATTTACATAATCTTCCATCACTCGTGTCAATGCCAGTTTAGAAGAAATTTGCAAGTAGAAAAGTGTTTAAACTTAGGAGTGGCCAAATTACTTATGAGAGTTTTGTACAGGAGGAAGCATTTTGAATACTATAAAATACAAGGGAATTAAATATATACAAGTCAACTTATAAGAAAACTGGAACTATTTAGTTTGTTTGAATTAACTTGTTAACTTTATGCTTTCAGAATTAGTGAAAGAAGAAACTTGCATTAACTGGTTAAAATAGCATAAGGTAAGAAGAAGAAAAGAATTGTAAAACAAGATTAGAAAAATGATCTATGAAGTGAAGCAATGAATTATAGGAATTCAGATTTCAATTTGGATCAAGTATTTTGGTCTAGGTTTGGCATTCTTGGTTATTTCGAGCTTTAGTTGGCAGCTGGAAGGTAGGAAAATTGTAAACATTCAGTTCATTTTACAGGATGTAAAAACAAAGTTGTTGAAAGTATTTCAAAAACAACATTTGATATGTATTGGAATTAATTAGTTTTGTATTACATCTACAAAATAGTAGGTTGAACTAATCTAGTTGTATATTACACTTTAGTGCATAAAAATTACCTAATGCAGGGTAAAATTGTGGTAATACAAATAAATTTAAAGCAAATTAAAAGACAAGAGAAATTGAAAGTAGTTATAAACTCAAAATATGAATAACTTTCTGATCATAAAACTTCAGAAAAGTTTAGGTAAAGTTTGTTACTACCACAAGTGAACAGAGTTTTAAAAAACTGTTCAGTTGTTTAAACAATGAGTTAAATTTATGGTTATAAGCTGAATTATATTGTTAATGTTGAGATTAAAGTTGATCATAAAGTACATAAAAGTTTAAGTTGCAATACAACTTAGTTTTAGCTTTCTTTTAATGCAAAGATACACATTATATTTTTGATTGAATGAGCTGTAGTATATTTGTACGAGATGCAAAGCTTCAGAGAGTTTTGTAGAGTCAGTGTTAAGATTCTAAAACACAGAAACTATCGTAAATATAGAAGTTCTTACAAGCAGAAGCTTCCTCTTTCTTAGAATCTGCAGCTTCTCCTGAAGTGCCTTCCCCAGGATCTTGGTCATTCTCTTTTTCCTTATCTTTCCCCTTACTACCTTTAGTCTGGACAATTCAAAGAGGTAAGAGTTACATGGATCATTATTTCAGAAAGAATGGATAAAAACTCCATCACTAAGATATCCTAGAAAACAAATTTAAAGTAGCAAAACAAGTCTAGTAGCCAATATAAAGAACTGGAGGTAGAGTAACTTATGAAACATTAAAGGATTGAAGAGAGTTAATTACCTACCAGGCTCAAGTTTACATACAGTTCAGATTTGGAATATTTATCTAAAATCGTAAAGGGCTTTTAGATGAGTAGCAAGTTTTACTCAAAACTTAAGCACGTTAAGCAAAGCAAGATAAGATTTAAATCAATACCATTTCATAACAGGGGCTTTAACTATATCTCAATGTTATGATACTGATAGCTATGATAAAGTGTAAACATCACACTATTAAAATACTGAGTTTGGTAGAAGCAGTTAACACTATGAAAAGTGGGGCCTAATAGGCCCCAGAGCAACTTGAAAGGTTATTAATATTAGGCTAATAATTTTGTATTTAAATGAAATTGCCATTTAAATCCATTAATGAATGGATTAACAAGATTCCCACTGTCCCTATATACTATCTAGCAAAACCACAGCCAGGGGAACGGGCTTGGAGAAATCAGGACTAGAAACGTCTTTTCGTAGGAGTGTTAAGAGATTAGCTAAAAGGAATTCCATTGTATTGATAATTACGAAATTGACCTAGACAGATTCTGCCATGACAATTGCTACTGTTTACGTCAAGTAGTTTAACTACTAAGTGTAGTTCCATTTCAGAATATTCAGGATGTTTGAGTGTTAAAGGAAACGTTAAACTTAAGTCATCCTAAAAATACAAGATGCTATGTACCTGAATTTTGGGTTTAGGTTGCATGCTGGGATCAAGAGTTATTTTTCCAATATTCTTTCTATCATGTAACTTCTGCATGGCTTCTTGGACCTATGAACGTTAAAGAATAGTTACATTATATATTATTAGTTTATATTATTAGATAAGTTAGTTAGGAAGAGTTATTACAAATAAACTTAATTGAGGGGAAAGCTTAATTGTTTTCTTTGATTGGGGTGGATAATTGGAGCACCAGTGTATTTACTTTCATAGCAAAGAGATATTTTAAGAATGGTAAACCATTTGTTGGTAGAATTTAGTTCCACCTAACTCTTAAGGATCTTGAATCTGGTTCAATAAACAGAAAGGTAGCACATAGTTACATATGCAATTGCAGCACTTGCATTCTGCAAAGAATAAAGTGCCACGTTTATCATTAATTGAAGTTATATTTAACATAACATGGACAAAAATACTAGATACTATAATGAAGTGGTCACCATGGCAATTTGGATTTGAGTTGTAAGTGACTAAAATTAAGTACAAGGCTTAAAAGAAGTGTAATTTGGGAGAATAAAAAGTAATTATTTACATCTTCAAATGCCCAAGTGGAATCTATAACAGGTTTTATTTGTCCTTCTTGCCACATTTTGAAGAATTTGTTCACAACTCCACGAACATATTCATGAGCTCCTTGCTGGTAAAGGAGGTGACGTAGGTGGAATCCCAAGACAGAGCGGTTCTCTTCATATAGCTTTAGGGGATTCAGTTTATCTACCGGCCACCACTAAATATTACATAGAATAAAGAAGTTTGAGGCTCATGTTTTGTGGGGGAGTTACCTTCAAAATAAAATGTAAAGATACATAAAATTCATTGCCAGTATAAAGTAACTTCCCTAGATAATGTATACCAAGGGTCATTGTTAAAGTCTTCAGACAAGTTACAAGATTAGGCAACAAGTTACTACAGTAACCTGTAAAACAGAAAGTTAAATGGTTTCCTAGAACAGTTTATACTAAAGTTAATGATAAGAGTTGAAAGAGGGACAGTGATAAAGGTTTCATTAAGCCATTTAAGCAATTAAATTATTGTAATAAAGAACCATTAAGTATACAAGTGTAAGCCATAGAAGCAAAACACTTGTAAATAAATTGATGAAACATTTACAGCAAAGCATTATTGAACTGAATATACAGCAAATTATAAAAGTCAATTACAGTTAGTTGAAAGTTAGTTAATTTTAATATTAAAATTAGTTTTTAGAATGCAACATGTAGGATTACAAAAACTTACAGAATGACTATGCATTTCATTTAAATGATCCAGATTTCTCTAGTTTGAGAAATGTGGAAGTTTGGTTCTAATCCATTTAAGTTAGATTTTGCCCTACATGAGTGGGAGAATTTAACTTTAGTAATTTGTTTGGTAAATGGAAGTTAAGGGTTAAAGTTAATTGCAATAGTTATTTGAAAAAGTAACAAGATAGTTACTGAATACTGAGCTAAGTGATTCATGTCTTAAAAAGACAAAGCAAGTGTGCATGATTCAGAATGAAATGAAATTAAATAATTAACTACAGAATAGGTAGTATGTACAAGTAGTTTCCAGTTAAAACTTGGGACAATTATAAAAGGGAGTTAGATGGCAATATGTAAAGTTGCCAAATAGTCTTAGTACCAACAGGAACTAAGCACAATAAAAATACTTTGTTCAAATTTTGAGTTGCTCAGTCTAAAAACACATTGCAACCTTTATGAAAGGGTTTATTAATAGTACTCAAGTTTAATCTGTAGAATAGCAAGTCAGAATATCAATATTAATTTTGACGGTGTTAACACTGTTGTAGAGGCATTGGGAGGAGAGATTTACTCAAAGTGAAAATGAATATACAAGATAATATCCTACTTCAGGTAGAGTATTGCTAGAGTAGATTCATTCTGTTATAGTTAAATAAAATAATAGTTAAAACAATTTAAGTCTAGTAATTTGGAGATTAGTGGAAGGTAAGTAAAACTAAACTACTGTACTCACTGATTTTGCAAAACTGAAAAAGCTTTTTGTTTCTCCTGTCACAAAACTTGATGTTCCTGTGTAAAGACAAAAGGAGGAATGTTTATAAAGATGAATTGGACAAAGAAATGATAAATTTAAAAAGGGTTGTAAAGAGTTAAATATTCTGTAAACATGTTATTTTATTCCAAATAGAAAGAACTATGGTAAACATCACAATTAATAGGAATCACTTTCCCATATGCAACTGAGGATGAGAAGGCATGTGTTCTACACTTGTTTTTGATTTGCTTTTGCCATTCAACACAATTTCAAGAGTACTATAAATGCATAATTAAGACAAGTTCCATAAGGAAAGAAAACATTACCATAAAGAATATAGCGTCCTAAAGGCTTCAACAGGTTATAGCCTTTTTTTGAATCATCTCCATACAAACAGTCCAATACAACATCTACACCCTTAGGACAAAGTCTGAAAGGAAAGAATTTCAAACTGAAGTTAAGCATAAACTTGCACAATAGGTTGTATGCTCTGCTCACAGCTATACAGATTCTGGCACAGAGAATACACTGGTGTTGAGAGGTAGGTAAGTTGTAGGTAAGTAAACAAGTAGTTGTGCTTGCAGTTTAAGAGGATCTGACAGTCTCCAACTGAAGTGATTTGAGCATATCATGAACTTGTTGAAGTTATTGATCAGGTGGGGGACAACTTAACACCAGTTGCAAGTTTAGTTTAATTTAGTATCATTTGTATTAGGATGGAGATTGTAGTAGTTGCAATGTTAGTTTTGATGTTGCAAGTTATTTCCCATTTTAGGAAAGTTATGTCCTGAAATAGTGATGAGATGTCACTACAACTGATCTGTTGTAATGGGCAAATTGGTGTTAATTAACAGTATTGTTAGTTTAAATGGGAAATTAGTGCAAACTTTTTTTTTTTTTTTTATACCTATTGAAAATGCAAGTTTAAAATAGTATTTACCAAATTAAAGAAACTATTGTTCAAGTGCAAAGACTGATTTAAAATAGCACTGAAAGAGGTTAAGTGTGTAGTCAAACAGGTATTGTTAGTAAAACAAATTCATGTAAAGTGCAAGGTAAGTTTGCTTAACTGATTGGGGCTGCAGTGTATAAAGAACAGATACACTTAACACTTTTGAGATAGTGGTTCAAGTACAGTTAACATCTACATTAATTATACAAAGTTTCATTTGCTAGTAGGCAATTACCACCTGAAGGATATTCATAGATTTTTTTTTAAATAAAATAAAGTAATAAAATGAAAATTAAGATCAGCCACTAACCCCTTACACAAGACTTAATTTTCTATACTGTATTCAGTAAGAGAATACAACTAATGTAATTTAGAAGTTAAATTTGTAAAAATGCAACTGAATGCAAGACAAGTAATTAGCTCTACTTACTTCCTTGTTTCTTGTACATAGTCCACATCATGATCCAGAAGATGTGTGAAAGAATCTTTAATTGAATCATGCTTATGTTTGGAAGCTATCCCAATAAGTGTTAATTCATGTATACTTTTACAAAGTTGAGATATGGCTTGTCCCTAATTTAGGAAAGGGAACAGTATTAAATATCTACAGCCTACTCAATTAAAATACAAGGTAATAGTTTATACAGAGTAGAAAACCTCAATATCTAGGAGCTGATAAAATCAAAATGTTCCCTAAAGGGGAAACAATATGCAAGCATAAGGGAGTTCAAAACACCTTAGGAGAAAAATTCAGAGCAAAAACAAGTTTCTATAGAAATTTTCCACCACAAGTCTGCAGCAATGTATGGAGCTCAGGGAGAAACATTTTTCTCGAAGCTTGTATTGCTTAATGTGAGGGTGATGTTTTGGAAGAGTGATACCAGTTCATTTATTACTTAATATACAAGTAACGTCTTCAGGAGGTTTTCTAAAATAATTGGTTTTAGATGTTATGAGAGTAATGGATGAGGAGAGACTAGCAAGATGTGGTTAGAAATTTATCTTGCATAAATTTAATAGCTTATACACTTAATCTTGACTAGAATAGATTTTAAAAATAACCTTCTGCTAAAAGCCACATCCACATGCGGGGGGAGGTGGTATAGTTTTAGTAAACTTACTGTAACACAGGTAAAAACTAAGTTCTCATTTAAAATGAGATAAACAAGTTGCTAGTGTTGAATAGTTATGAAATATTTATATTTTAGCAAGACATTTTTAGTGTTTATACTTAAGTTATAAAAAAGTTAAATACAAGTTTACAATATTATAAATTTTAATACAAAAATTGATTTTCACTGACCACTCCTCCACCTGCTGAATGAACAAGGACACTTTGGTTGCTATGGATATTGCCTATGTCAAACACAAGAATATAAGCAACAACATAATTCATCAACATAGAAGCAGCATCTAGAAAACTCATTCCTTCTGGTAATGGGTAGACATACTTAGATGGAACAGCTGTCAATTCAGCCCAAGACTTGTATTCAGTCAAAGCTGCTACTTTATCACCAACCTAATTATATAAGATGAGCAGTTCAGAATAAACAGCAAAGTGTAAGGATCACTCATTTACATGTTGAAAAGCAAATCTGGGTAGTTAAAGCTACCCATCCTCTTAGGTAGGTTGAAATAAAGCTATTAACAATACATGTTAAATTTTAACAATGTTGTAGTTCTAATGGTAAGCAAGCTATCCTTTAGGAGGAATTTTAAAAAGTTCTCTTCTATAAAGTACAGATTAAGTTCTACAAGTCAAGTCTTACCACTTTGCACTCAAGTTACTGCAATTTTAGTTATAGTATAGGTACTGAGAAATCTGGCCAAAGCCAAACATTATGGAAAATTAACACAAGTCATTTATGACTGATTATATAGTCCAATACTTTATTTGGATAAAATTGAACTGCAATTACCAGGTGTTTATTAAATGACTGGAAAAAACGTTTAACTATTAAAAAGTTCACTTCAAGTTGAGTTCTGTAATAGGTAAAGTTCAGCGTTAAAAGAATGTTACAGAGTGTTCATTTAGAAGATCCTAGAGGTTATACAAAAGGTTACCTTTAGTTAAACTGAAAGAAAGTAATTATAGTTACCTTGTAGCCAAATACATTATACAAAAAATATTGAAATTAGAGACTTCAGAATTTAGCAAGTTCATAAAAGAAGTATTTTGTAAACTTTTGCAATAGTTTGCTTAGTAAAAGTCTTACAGGTGAAGAATGTAGTCAGAAGATGTGTTAACCCAGTTTTTCATCTAGCTCAAAATGTGAAGTGAAATTTTGATATGCCAAGTGAACTAATAGGATTTGAGTAAGCAGAAAAGACTTCAGAGAAAACAGTTTGCCATAAATAAGGTGAACTTTCACACAATCTAGCAAGTGCAAGATTGTAGTTTGTTAAAGATAGTGATAACGATGAAGGTGTAAGACAATGATGTAAGATTGTACCTGCACAGTTTACCTTAAGTTTATATTTAATATGAAGTTGTTTACCTTAATATCCACTACTCCTTCTCCTATACCTTCCACTTCTCCAGCACATTCAAATCCCAAGATAAATGGGATTTTAGGAGGGTTGTCTATCAAACCCTGTCTAACCAGGATATCCTTGAAGTTCAATCCACTGAAAGAAATATAAAAGTACTTAAAATACTCAGACAGAGCTTAAACCCATATAAAACTAAGTAACTAAATATTCTTAAAGATGTTTCCTGGGGGTGCAAGGCCTAAGTCCTTTGTACAATTCTAGTATGTAGAATAAATCTAGTACAAACTCTCAGCCCTGCACAATCCTAAGTTTAGCTTAACCTGAAAAGGAAGCCACACAGTTGTATGAAACTTATACTGACAGATTCTTGCATATGAGAATATTAATTCATACTACCTAGTGTTAGGAATAGAAAACTAAATATTTTGCTGGTAGACTACTGGATCTCACTGCACCAGTGAAAATGAAGCCAGCTAGATGAGTTAAGGCTCTGATGATTAGACAGTTTGAAATCAGTATATTAATATGGAAACAGTTTGTTCTTAGTAAGGTTTACATGTTCAAGGGTAAAATTTAAAGATACTATAGTAAAATTAAGATGTAGTTAGTATAACTAGCATATGGCAAGAGCAGTAATTCATGTTTGTGACAAACTTAGTTGCAGTAACTAGGAAGGTACAACTCATTTAAGACTATTGTAAATACTGAAAATAAAAGTCAAAATTTAAATTTGGAAGAGTCCTACAACTGTACACATTGGTAGGTTGTGTGTGGTTTGGCTATAATGGTAGCCAACTGTGCCGTTATGCAATTAGAACTTTTTGCCCTGCTTTAATGAAAGTGAGGTTTGTTATTTGAATAGTTTATGTAGTTAAATATAAAAAATGTGCATGAAGTGTACCACATGCATGTGGAGTGGTAGTTTTGCAGAAATAAAGTACTGGCAATATTTAATTAAAGGTCACTAGATGACCAGTTAAAACTAAAGTGAAAATTCCCATTTCACCATCCTTTCAGTGGCACAGAAAGGAAAGAGCTAGAAAATGATTGACATGTAATACAGAAAGTAATGCAAGTTTGGATTCACTACTAGGTGTTAGAAGTAATTGCTTATAATTAAAACAATTTACTGTTAACTTTACAGAATTGTATCTGAAGAACTAACTACTACTTTGACAGCAAGAAATTTCTACATTTTAAGCTAAACTTACTAACTGAATTAAGAAAGCCTGATCCAAAAGATCAACTACATACTAACTATGAAAGTAAGTAAAACACTACTGTACCCTAGCAGGTTGCAGTTGTAATAGGCATTACAACTAACAGCTGAACAGATTTATATTTTAAATTATACTCTTAGATGGTATTTTAATTTTCATACTCCAATTTTTAACTAAGTTAAAACAAAAATGTAGTTTTGATGGCTAGAAAGAAAAGTTTAAGACCATGAATTCCAAGTTAACAAATAGAGGAGTCTCCAAAAACTAGAATAGGGTTAAGATGAAGACCAGACAAGCACATAAAATAGATAATTCAAGATAGCCTTAAACAACAAGCCAACCAGAAGTTCCATCAGTAGTTTGGAGATAGTGCACAATGGTTTTGCCACCAGATTATTTCAATTTAGTTTAACTATTTACTCTTATATTTGAAGAGAGGGTCACAGGGATACTAAGCATTACTTTTAATACATTAAAATTAGTTTAACAAAGACTAAAGTAGTTCTGAAATAAAAGATATCCAGATAGAGCAGTTACCAAGTGTAGTGAACAAAAAGTGCAAGGATGCAAAGTAGCAAAAGAGGACATGCAATGAACTTAATTTAATAAACCATCAATAGCTACACAAAGTGGATAATAGAATAAGAAGAGTATACTTAAATAATTGTTGATACTTATAGAATACCAAGAACATAAGCATCTTCCTGCTTATGTTAGGATTTTAAATGCAAGCATTAAAAGCTGGCATTTTGAAACATTTGCTAAGACAAATGTTCAGTTGTGTACATCTACTGTAGAGGTTATTCTTAACAACTTTGCTAGTAGTACATGGGAGAGGCATGTTGCAATGAATTACAAAGTTCCAGGTTATAATGGAACCCCTACATCTCTCAGGTAGGGGATGTGTTACAGAATAATGCACATGTAGGAAATAAGAAATCTTTAGATTCAAGATACTAGTTAAAATCTGTAGGAAGACAAAAATTAAGAACACTTTCACTACAGATATGAGAAATGAAGTTTAGCAGTGTCAAGATGTTCTAGTTTGGTACTTCCCTACCACTTTAAAACAAGTTAAATTATACATGTTCTATCAGTGTCACCTTTACTAAAACATGACTGCTGTTCAAGTTTTTATTAACGGCCTCTAGTGGCATGAAAGAGGGAATATCAAAAGAAAGTAAAATCACATACCTACTCCAAAACTACAATCAATTAAAGTACATGCGAAAATTGTCTGATCTCTTAGAAGTTTCAATTGTATTAACAGCCAAAGTCATATCAACTAATCTATCCAAGTATAACGTAGATACAGTCAGTACAACATCTGTCAAATTCCAACACTTTCTTCCAACAAACTAATTAAAAACAAGATGTTAGATTTATCCATCTTCAACTAAACCTTAGCGATGTTACTAATTAACATAGTGCAGGTTTAATTTTTGATATATAAGCAAGTTTTCATTAAAAATAAGCTTGTTCTACACACTACAAGTGCGAGAGTAATAAAAGTTACTATATTCCATAGAATAGTTTCAGTCACAACGACTCTGAAACATGACTCACCATGCCTTAACTCGTATTAAAACTTCGCCTTCACCGACAGTTGGTGGAGGTTTTTTCATTGTTTTAACAGTTTTGAGACCACCAAACCCCGTGAGTAGTACAGCCTTCATTTCCTTAGGTGAAGCAGTTTCTTCTTCAACTCTTTGCTCCATCTTACTTTCTTCGGGTTTCTCTCCTACACCAGCCTCTCCCATGCTTTCAACAAATTTCCTCACACTTCTCTTTTCCCAGGACTATTCTCACATGTTCTCTCTCTGACAATCAGCTTTTATTCAATTGATTATGCCATCTAGCGGTATATTTAACATTTAAAAATTTGCATAATACTTTGTGTAACTGTGGTCTTTCATATTTTTAAATTAAACGAAAATCTACAACAGAATATATAACGTTTACTTAATTATTTTGTAACATACTTTCGGATGATTGTTGAAGAAAATTGCAGCATTCATCCTAAAATAACTTTTAGTTTTATTTAATATCATAAGAAAGTATAAAATATAATAAATTGCAGTCTGCTCTATGACATTTTTAGGAAAATTCAGAGTGAAAGCTCTAAATTATATTTAACTTGATTTTAAGAATAACTTAAAAGAACAAGCTATAGTTTTATATTATGACATATTTAAATATATTTACGGCAGTATTTCACTTTGACGATGGAGAATGGAGACTGGCCAGTAATTATTATAAAGTTTCCTGTTCTAATCAATCGGTGATAAAGGATGACTTTCCAGATTTCTTTCTGCTTTTTGATAAATCTCAACTCTTGGAAAGGATTCTCTATTTTATACATGTGATACAACTGAGGGTACATGCCGATGTGGCTTTTGTAGGCTACATTTTTCATTATGTTGGGTATTTCTTATGTGTGAATTATTAGTTTTCCTCTCTGGCATTTCAGTACTGATGGCGTATTAAGGTAGGTGCTAGAGGGAGCTGAGCCTTAGAACCACTGGGCTTAATGAGGATCCATTGATAATTTTATTATATGTAAAATTACATGGAATGTAGGACCCACAAAAATTATAAGCCCCTGGGCCCACACAACCATAAATCCGCTACTGGCTACATTAGTTGTGCAGTAGGAAACCTTGTTTCCACTGATATGTTTGGAAGAGATGGGGGTCGCCTAATTACGAGTGACATTGCCTTCAAACTCAGTAACTTGAAGACTAGAATGACAAATGCTAACAATTTCAGTTGTTGGAGTTATTCCTAGGGCTTCAGAACTAATTTTAGGCGAATTCTACAAGATCCTTCATGTCTAAGACTAGAGAGGAAGGCAGCTAGTCATCACCACCCACCGCCAACTCTTGGGCTACTCTTTTACCAACGGATAGTGTGATTGACCGTCACATTATACACCCCCATGGCTGGGAGGGCGAGCATGTTTAGCGCGACGCGGGCGCGAACCCGCGACCCTCGGATTACGAGTCGCACGCCTTACGTGCTTGGCCATGCCAGGCCCACAGCGTTCTGTGTTTTTCATTTTCAGATCCTGTTTTTTTTCACCCATCGTTATGGCTGTTTTTAAAAGAAGAAAAGTGGACTCTGAGTGTCGTGAAGAATGGGGAGAAAAGCACTTCTTTGTGGAAACAAAAAACCAAAAAGCAACTTGTGTGATATGCACCGAAAGTGTTGCCGTTTTGAAAGAGTACAATCTTCGGCGTCTCTATGAAACAAAACATCTATCAACATATTTGAAATGTTCAAGAAAGTTCCGTTCTGAGAAATTTGAATCCATGAAACGTGTGTTTGAATCTCAAAAGAATCTCTTCACGAGAAAGTCTGCTGAAAATGAATCTGTCACTCGCACAAGTTACAAAATAGTGCATAGGATGGCAGAGCGAGGAAAACCATTTACTGACGGCAACTTCATCAAAGAGTGTATGATGGAATCAGCAAATGAGCTGTGTCCTGAAAAAGCCAATTTCTTTGAAAGTATCAGCCTTTCAGCAATTTCAGTTGTACGGAGAGCAGAAGAACTTGAAGAGAACATCGCATTACAGATACGCCAAAAAGCAAGAAACTTCCTATGGTATTCTCTGACACTAGGATGAGACTCCTGATCTCTCGAGTACGTCACAACTTCTCGTGTTCATTTGTGGAGTTAATTTTGACTTTCAGATCACGGAAGAGTTAGCATCAGTTTGCAGCTTGCACGGAAGAACAACTGGAGAAGACATTTTCATGGAAGTGCATAAAGCTTTACAAGACTATAACCTTCAGTGGAATCAGCTTAGAGGTGTAACAGTTGATGGAGGAAAAAACATGGCTGGAGTATAGACGGGTCTGGGGGGTTGATCAGGAAACAGTTGGAAGATCTTCAACTACCAAGCGCTCTGTTCATACACTGCATCATACATTAGCAAGCACTCTGTGGAAAAGACTTAGATATTTCTTGCGTACTGAAACCAGTCATTTCTGCAGTGAACTTCATTCAGGGTCATGCGCTTAATTATCGCCAGTTCAAGGCGTTTCTTGAAGAAATTGATTCGGATTTCTGTGATTTGCCTTATCGCACGGCGGTGAGGTGGCTCAGCTGCGGTAAAGTCTTGTCTCGTTTTTATAAGCTGAGAAGTGAAATAGATATATTTCTTATCGAGAAATATAGAGCCATTCCACTTTTGTCAGATCCAACCTGGTTGTCAGAGTTGTCACTTTTGGTTGACATCACATCCCACATGAATGAATTGAACTTGAAACTTCAGGGGAAGAATAACCTTGTCTGTGATCTCTGTAGAATCATTAAAGGATGTCGGAGAGAGCTATCATTGGAAGGAGGAAACATCTTTTATTTTCAGTGTTTCAATAAGTTTCATGCTGGAATCACAGAAGATGTCAACCTGGAGTTTCAGAAAAACATTATTGGTGATTTAAATAAGCATTTTTAGGGAGATTTTCGGATCTCGACAGAATCGAAAGCAACATTCTCATTTTTCAG
This sequence comes from Tachypleus tridentatus, assembly GCF_004210375.1. Classification (NCBI taxonomy): domain Eukaryota; kingdom Metazoa; phylum Arthropoda; class Merostomata; order Xiphosura; family Limulidae; genus Tachypleus; species Tachypleus tridentatus. The sequence goes on from NC_134836.1 coordinate 45,863,529, forward strand.
AATCCTTTTGATTGTGTCATTGATGACGTGCCAGTGGAACTTTAGCTGAAGGTCATCGATTTGCAAGGAAATGACTTGTTGAAAGCAAAACACAGAGAACGGCAACTTATTGAATGTTACAGCTGCATACCTGAAGATGATTTTCCAAAACTGAAACAGTTCGCATCTGAAATGGCATCAGTGTTCAGAACAACTTATGTCTATGAACAAGCATTTTCCAAAATGAAGTATGTGAAGTCGATACATCGATCAAGGTTGTCTGATGTACATTTGAAAGCAACTCTAATGATTGGATGCAGCAATTCAAAACCGAACATTGAAGATATTTTGAAAGCCAAACACCAATTTCATAAATCTCACTAACTTTTTTGCGGCTTAGTGAAATTCAGATATGTACTCACTACGTGCAAAGTGACAATTGTGTTTGCTCTTGTCACCTTCTTTGATAACCTTTTGGTAAATAAAAATGTTGGTTGTATTTCTGTTTGTTTTTATTATATGTGTGTATTGCATGCTACTCCCACATGGTTAATGTGGCATCCTAAACTTAGTGTTAAGTCTTTTACAGAGAGCTTTCGTTCTGGCTTATGAGTATTGAACATAATGATCATGTGACCCGTGCTTCTCATTCCCCAAATGATCTGGCCCCCTGTGAAAAAAGTTTGGTGATCCCTGCCCTAGGTAAAAGCTTATTTAACGCAAACATTATTGCTTTGCTCCACTTGACATACTTTAAGCCTTCACCCATTGTGATTGTTTTTGGATACATATCTTTACAAGCTACATATCAGAAACAGAATTATTCAGACATATATAAAGGTGAGCATAATTTTGGACAATAGAGAAACGACATTAGACAGTTTTTTCATTTGTATAAATTGTAATGTACAATTTTCTTTCTATCGATTAACAACTTAAAATAATCGCTTTTTAGTTAGTTAGTAACTTTCTGTTTAATAAAATTGGTTTTATAGAATTACAAAATATCTAAATTAACATTCTGAAATTATTTTTTCAGGTGTACGTAAATAAAAATATTGTTTATAATATTTGTTTCTAGATGGCAGCACCTACAACTAATCATTCCTCTTCGAAATGTATATCAGAATTGCTGGTACGGGTATTGACGAGAAACCCACTTCGAGTGAAATCGTCTAATTATTCATGTGCTCATTAACATGCTAATTTAGCGTACTTGATTGTCTCATTATGGTTACCATGATTTGAATTTATGATATTTCTTATATTTCCTTTCTTTAAGGTTAACGTTTTATACGATTAATCATTGATCACTTTAATTATAAAAGATGCTGAGAAACGTTAAAATCAAGTTTACGTATTGTAACTTTCTAGGTACTACGGTGTCTTAACCATAAAACTTAATGTAAGTGTAATAATTACTGTGATTAATAGTTATAAAACATCAACTTTAAGTTATATCCTTATATGCATCTATCATCTCTTCCAAAACGTTGACCCCCTATTGACATGGCTGTGGACTTACAACAGTAGAAACCGGGTTTCCATACACGTGGTGGGCAGGGTGCAGATAGCCTCTTGTGATCGTTACAAGTGGCAGTTACTATAATATTAACTAAGTTTTTCATTAGTTAAGAAACTCGAATTATTTCGTCCGTAAAGTAGATGGATAGTTGATAGGTTTTAAATGTAACGATGAGCAACAGACTTCCTTTGTAAGTAATAATTGGATTTTGTGGTTTATGTTTTTAATATTAATAGGTTAGAGGAACACTAGTGGACATTACGTATGTGATGTCTGTACTACACTAAAATTCGAAAATATATAGTGTAGTATATCCGTGAATATACCGCTATCTCTCAGGGGAACACTTTAATTACGTAAATCTTTGCACATATATAGATTTAATACTTTATTTGTTTCTCTGAGAAATACAACACGAACAAGTGGAGGCAAAAAGAGGCTGAACACAATTGTTTCATGAAGGTCAAAGAACAATTATCTTCTAATAATAGTAGCTCATGTTGTAGTACAGGGTGTAGTGATGGCTTACGGCGAAACGTACACGACTTATGGACAGTTGGCTGTTTTTTTAACTCTTCGAGTACTCTAAGAATCTGAGAAATATGTCAGTGTGGCACATATATAGTACAGGAATTATGTCTTGCATACCTCACTGATTTATATTATGCTATACAAAGTTCCTTAGACTGAGTAACTAAAGTTCATGACAAATGTTCATGTTACATCTCACTGTTAACTTGGCCCGGTATGGCCAGGTGGTTAAAGCACTCAACTCGTAATCTGAGGGTCGCTGCTTCAAATCAACGTCACACCAAACATGCTCGCCCTTTCAGCTGTGGGGCGTTGTAATGTACGGTCAATCCCAGTATTGGTTGGTAAAAAAAATAGTTCAAGAGTTGGCGGTGGGTGGTGATGACTAGCTACCTTTCATCTAGTCTTACAGTGCTAAATTAGGGACTGCTAGTGCAGGCAGCCCTCGTGTAGCTTTGCGCGATATTCAAACCAAACCGCTATCGACTCAGCATGATTGGATATATACAAAGCGATACAATGGGTTATCCGTGTTCTCCCAACCACGGGTATCGAAACCCTACATTTAGTGTTATAAGCCTGCAGACTTAGCATCGAGCCACTAAGGATAAAAACAGTCTGTCTTATACATTTTGAAATATGGTGATATATGTATAAATATATTCAATATATTGCTTTGGCTGTTTATGATTCTTCAAAGAAATGGTGAGTATAATCAAACTTCAATGTTTTTTATCACAATAAATTATTTGATTCAACGGCTGACGTGCTTGAAAATAGAATTACTCATCCAAAAGATGGTGTCCACGACTTTTTATGGGATTTCTATTTTATTATTCAAATGCTGTATTAAATATGTCAACGTAGCTAAATTCAAAGCAGCTTCCACGTAATTAAAATACGTTTACAGTGCTTTAATACAAGAATGGGTAGTGTGTAAAAATAAGTATTATTTCATTGGTTTATTCACTATTAATTACACTCCGAGTGCGTTCTGTGCGTTGCAATTACAAAGGTTTAAGGTATCAAATGGATTACGATTGGTCGGGCGCTGTTTATTTACAATTAAAAATAAAATTAGGCAAAATACTTCGAAGTTAATCAGTTTCGTTTTTCTTTCCTAGGTGGCTCTGTCATCCAACACTTTAAGCGAACAGCTGCTCAGCTCGGAAATACCTATATTCAACTTGTTAGAATATTATTATAGAAATGGGGTTTCAGGTTAACTAAATAAAAATAATAGAAATTCTGTGGATATTATATCTGTTTCTAAGAGACGGATGTGTGCTTTAGCCGTATTTAAGTTTGAAGTCAAGGGAAAGTAGCTAGTCAACATCGTTTTGGGATACTATTGTCAGAACGAATAGTGGAACTTAGCTGTCATTTTTATAACGAATCTACGGTCCTGAAGTTCAAAGAATAATGTGATTTTTTGGCTCTCGGTTCACTGGTATTAGAGATTGAAACGTAAAAATAATTATCATATATTTGTAGAATATACTAAGTTATAGAAAATATATATATATATATATACGTATTCAAAAAAATATAAGTAAAAGACAAGCTTCTATGTTTTTACCTTTATGAATTATTTTAGCCTAATCGTAACAGTTAGTTCCAGAACACATTTTATGTCACACATTATGGTTTGTACTCAGGTGAGACTGTGCTGTTGTGTAGGTTTTTTTGGTTAAATCTTATTTTGTGTTATTAATACATATAAGGTTTATTGTTTTTTACTTGTGTATATAAATTTTGCTTCTCTAACTAAAACAAAAAGGAAAAGAGTAGTACACGTAACGCCACCTTGTGGCTAAAATGGCGGGTATTCATGATTTTCTACTTCATGTGCATTTCTGTTTTTAAATCTTTGTAACCTTAATTTATGGAAGCCGTACGCACGTGATGCAAAAGGATGAAGATTCTTACACCATTCTTTGTTATTTTTAAATGTACATATTTGTAATAAAAGCTAATAATTTATGTAATTAACGCCATCTTGCTCTCAGAAACTCAAGTTAGAAATCTTGCCTGACAAGATTTTCTCTTTTAACTGGTTAACATATACACGTCTAACAAGTTTTGTACATGGTGACTTACAGAGTAACAATTTGGAAAGATTAGACTTTTAAAGATCTTATTATCTATCTTATTAAAATCTCCTATCTTAGCTACAGCTGTCATATAAACTAAGCCTTCTAACAAGACCAGTTAATGTTGTTTTTTTAAAGTGTTTATGGTCATGTTAAAAATTTGTTTTGAGACGTTTTGACAAATACTTCATACGTATTTTCGTAGCTCAAACCTCTTTCACTTATATTTAATATAAGTCCTTCTCATTTACTTACTTAAGTGCCTTACCATAATTTTAGAAGTCAGAACGATTGGTTTGAATTTCACATAAAGTTACCGGCCGGGCATGGTCAGGTGGGTTAAGGCATGTGACTCGTAATCTGAGGGTCGCGGGTTCGCATCCCCGTCGCACCAAACATGCTCGCCTTTTCATCCATGGGGGCATTATAATGCCCTGCTAAATTAGAGACGGCTAACGCAGATAGCCATCGAGGAACTTTGCGCGAAATTCAAAAACAAACCAACAAACTTGTTCTTAGCAAGGTTTAATGTTGAGTTACTGACGACAACACAGTTGCCACTGAGAACTACACATACTAAATCACTATATCTTAGCCCCCAGTGGCACAGCGATACGTCTGTTTAGAAACCTGTGTTGGTCACAGCACAGATAACCCATTGTATAGCTTTGTGCTTAATTTCAAACAAATAAAAACTATATCTTAATAAAGCTTTAAAAGGTTTGATGATCGGTTAGCTGTGTTATAAACCCTCAGACGTACCGCTGAGCCGTTAGGGAGTTCATATAATGTAATATATACGTTTAGTATATAAGAAACCACATTTTCGACTGAAGAAACTTGCTTGATATTTGAACATTGTTATGGTTTTCTTTCATTTTCCCACACAAACACGTGAAAATAGGATAAAATATCTCACACTTCTTGATGACGAGAAACCCACATGAAATAAAACAACGTTATTCTCTTCTTATCAATAAAAGTGTTGATACCCATATCAGCGGTTCTAAAATATCTAACACTCGCTTAATCCTGACATGATAGGCTGATATAATTTTGATAGTCAGGTTTGAATGTTGAGTAAAAAATTCTGTTGTGGGAAAAAAAAAAGTACATTTCTTTGTTTTCATCCATAGCTGGCCAGGCATGGTCAGGTGGGTTAAGACGTTCGACTCGTAATCTGAGGGTCGCGGGTTCGAATCTCCCTCGAACCAAAGATGCTCGCTCTTTCAGCCGTGGGGGCGTTATAATGTGATGGTAAATCCCATTATTCGTTAGTAAAAGAGTAGCCCAAGAGTTAGTGGTGGGTGGTGATGACCAGCTGCCTTCCCTCTGGTCTTACACTGCTTAATTAGGGACGGCTAGCGCAGATAGCCCTCGCGTAGATTTGCGCGAAATTCAAAAGCAAACAATCACCCATAGCCACGTGCCAACGGAATCACCAATTAGCGTCTACATCTGCAAATATGTTATACACATAAAGACTAAAATGTTTAGCATGTTTGTGCATTGTAAAGAAAAAAATTGGTTTTGTGAGAACAAGGTTTTAACCTTCATATAGTTGATAAAACATTTAGTTTGTATGTTTCAGAAGCTCCTGCAAAATTACACATGAATCATGTATTAACCGTCCTTTGTTTTAACAAACTGACGGACTAGATGGAAGGTAGCTAGTCAACCGCACTCACCGCCAACTTCTGGGCTATTTAAAAGGTAGAGTGTAACTTGGTTGTCAAAAATCAAACGTACACACCCACACAGAAAACAAACTATAAGCTGCAAAGCGAGTTCTATTGGTAACAAACCTCAGATTCACATTGTGGGCACAGTAACCACTAAGCCACAACCATCCCAAGCGTAAAGTGTATTTGTTTTTCCAATATCATTTCACCCTTTAAAATTCAGTTATCAATAGTAGTGTGTTGTGGAGTGTATGTTGTGAACTTATGCGTGTGCGTGTTTTCTTATAGCAAAGCCACATCGAGCTATCTGCTGAGTCCACCGAAGGGAATCGAACCCCTGATTTTAGCTTTGTAAATCCGTAGACTTACCGCTGAAGCAGCGGAGGACGTTGTGAAATTGGTAATTAAATATTCAAAAATCCTCCTATTTTTGCTTACGGTTAACCTGACCTCAACTTTCTTATGTTGTCTAATGTTTTGACACCTTGTCTTATCTTCTGTTTTTTTCTCCGCGTTCAATCATTCAAAATATATTTTAATCTGTTTACCTTATGTTTTTTTCTGTATGAAAATGATGTGACACTAAAGTATTCTGCCAACCAGTCGCCATTTTTACGATTGAGAACGTGTGGGCAAGCGTTATAACGTTGTCGAATCGATTCACTAGTTTGTCCTGTAGATTTTACGTAGCTGGTAGCAACTAGATTCTGATTGGATAATAGCCTCACTAGGAATGTGAGGCTATTATCCAACCTCTCGAAACCAATGAGGTTGGATCAGGAGAAGGCGGTAAAAAAAAGATCAGCAAAATGGTGGATATTGATTCATCTTCCTTTGAAGTAAAACAGAAAGGACAGAAATATGTCTAAGTTTGTAGAACTGTCGTATGTAATCCATCATTTATTATAACTATTAGTAGTGTTTTATTTTAAATTTCGCGCAAAGCTACATGATGGATATTTGCGCTTGCCGTCCCTAATTTAGCAGTGCAAGGCTAGAGAGAAGGCAACCAGTCATCATCGCCCACCGCCGATTCTTGAGCGACTCTTTTACCAATGAATAATGGGATTGGACGTCAGATTATAACGCCCCCACCGTTGAAAGGGTGAAAATGTTTGGTGTGACAGAGATTCGAACCCGCAAACCTCAGATTACGAGTTCAATGCCTTAACCACCTGGCCACGCCGGTCCCAAGAATAAGTAATTACATCTCAAGTTTTTACACATGTGTGTTCCTACATCGTTAATAATATAATTATTACCTCTCACGTTTTGTACACGTGTGTTTCTACATTTGTTAAAAATAGAATTATTACTTTCAAGTTTTTATACATATGTATTTCTACACTGTTAAGATTAGAATTAGTACTTTTCAAGTTTCTGCACACATGTGTTTGTTACTACAGTGTTAAGAACACAATTATTATTTCCCAAGTTTTTGTAGATGTGTGTGCCAAAATTTGGACTTTTTTTTTACCAACCGTACTTTTGTTTCTGTTTATTTGGATTTAAGACGTACGTATCTTGACGTAATGACTACATCTAGCTTACGGAAAGAATTAGAAGTTACTGAATAGTAGTAAATATTTTACCTTTTCTCATTAATAAAAACAAGTTACTTAAAATGACGTTGTTATATTTCTGTCATTTGTTTTAGCCTAATTCAAACCAGTCTGTCCAGTTTTGCGCTTTTTCTTACACAAAATGTATTTGCGGTCTGTGTTCCTAGTGTGTACACAAACAACCACGCCCTGGCTGTTTTCAACAAGAACCAATTTAGTTACTCAGTAAATAGCCCGATGTGGTTTGTTTGTTTGTTTGTTCGTTTTGAATTTCGCGCAAAGCTACTCGAGGGTTATCTGCGTTAGCTGTCCCTAATTTTGCAGTGTAAAACTAGAGGGAAGGCAGTTAGTCATCACCACCCACCGCCAACTCTTGGGCTACTCTTTTACCAACGAATAGTGGGATTGACCCTCACTTTATGACGTCCCCACGGCTGAAAGGGCGAGCATGTTTGGTGCGGCGGAGATTCGAATTAGGAGTCGAGTGCCTTAACCCACCTGGCCATCTGCCCGTGGGTAGAGTGCATATTGTCCTTTGTGTAGCCGTGTGCTTAATTCCAAACAAACACACTAATTCTTAGAAATAAGCGTGGTGTGGTTTTCTAATATTTTTCAACATTTATTTTAGTTAGAGTACTTATTTGACGGATTTCCAATTTTTATGAATATGGTTAACCTGTTTATACACGTGAAAGCATTTTTAGTGTGTGTTCAGTTGTTATTAAATTATTTATATTACGTAACAACTTTTTTGAAATGTATTTTCACAGTACAATGTTACACTTTATCATAAGTACTGTGGTACTTAGAAATGGGCCAGAGGTACAATACTAATTAGAATCTCAAACTACAAATAGCATTTAAACAAAATTTTATAAGCACTTTATACACACTGTTGAGTCATAAATAAACCAGCTGAAGAGTAATTTGCTGATGACGGTAGCGTACAAAAAATTTACAAAACCACAAATTTATCAATGTGACCATCTGACTGGCTAATGTTGGAAAGCTCTCTCCTGCCCTCCCCCTATGCAAATCTAAATGCGCATGATTGGATTATTCTATGTTGAGTAAAAGCGTTTTTCTTTGTTTTACCTATAATCATGGTAATAACAATAACTATTTTGTAACACTACGAACGAACCAACAATACGCCAGTAGCCATATTCTACAATTACGAGCTCGCTCTGTAAGTTGTCAAGTAACAACTCGCCCTCATATCACACAAGTGTGAAAGAATGTTTTCGCGTACGCGCTACGTGATCAGCCTAAAACTGTATAAGCTAGCTAAATAAAACGTGAACTACAGAGATTCTCTAGATCTTGGTTTTATCACTGCCGAGGCCTGACACGGCTTTGCTCGAGCGTTCTGAATGGAAAACAAGAACGATATATTGCATATATAATTTACTTTTGCATTATTTTCGAATTAAGTGTGACCTACTGACATCTAAGGTTGTACGTCAAAAACTGCGATTTTTAAAATATATCTTTCAAGAAACAAAATGAGAAGAAAGGAGGAAATCTTATATTGATAATCTTGAAAAGTTTTTGCTATAGTGAAAAGAGTATTGCTGTAAAAATAGAGATAAGGTTAGAATTAGTAATGGTAAATATGCGAAACAAACCTTAGCGATTAATTCAATCAAAGAAGAAAGAGGCTGCCACCATGGCTAGGTGGCCAGGAAACTATAGCAATGATGTCATCAAAAGCTAGCACATGTCAAGAGATAAATCTATGGAAAACTACGAGAGTAAATAATCCTAGAACCCAGTCGCTCTCGAGATTTGGTACCTAAAAAACCTATGAGACAAGAGTAAAATTTTTAAAATAAAAAATAGGAAGTAGATGTGAAACTATCATAAAGTAAGGAAGTAAGCTAGGAATGTTGAGATAACTCTACACCGGTTGGTGGTTTTTGACATTGTGCAACCTTGAGTATGTTTGTTTTGAATTTCAAGCAAAGCTACTCGAGGGCTATCTGCACTAGCCATCCTTGGTTTGGAAGAGATAGACTAGACAGAATGAAGACAGTCAACACCACCAACGGTCAACTTTTATACTACTATTTTGCAGGAATTGGCAGTTATATTATAACGCCTACACAGCTGAAGGGCGAGCACGTGTCAGGTATTTGAGCCAGTCAGTTGAGCGTCATAACCATCAGGGCACGCCTAGTACGGTTCTGTACAGAACCATTAAAAGATCGGAAGTGAATCAAATCTACAATACACAATATTTTTAAACTTGACAAATTATGCCACGTGTGGCTTGAAACTGCAAGCTTAAAAATCTCGTACAACGAGAACTGATAATTTGTATGCTTTGAATCTTGGGCCTTTTATGTACCCAGAGATGTATCACACGTAATATAAAAAAAAAAAAGAACGACAGAAAATTCTATAAGATTTTGTATCAACGTCTATTTAAGTATGGGCTAAAACACATCACGCTAACATGCTTTATTTACTAAATTACATCAAAAGTGAACAGTTATTATTGGAACCTGCACTTCGCTGATATAATTTCAATGTAATTCTCTATTTTAATGAAAGTTATGGCCATGATGAATCAGAGATGAGCACCTTGATTGGTTATTAAAGCGAAACATTATGAAAACCCCATCTACTGACAGCAAGCTTTATACGTTCTTAGACTCTATCACAAAATTAATATAAGTGAGTGAAATATACAGTGGTTGGTTGACTTATGTAATTGAGAGAAAACGTAGTCCTATCTACACCGTTACATATTTTTTAATGTTCCTTTGTAATTTATATTTTATACAGAGTGATGCATGATGGTACATCATCTGTCATGTGTACGCTACCTTGGAGAGTTAGAAGACTACATTACTTAGCTGTTGGCTTTATATGTGTTTATGCGTTTTTTATAGCAAAGCTACATCAAGCCATTTGCTGTGCCCATCTAAGGGAATCAAAACCCTAATTTTGGCGTTGTAAATCCGTAGAATTACCGCTGCCTCGGCTTTTGAATTTGGGATGGTACTTTTTTTGTTATGTTAATTTTGACCATTTAATTCGAAGATGATAAATATACACAGTTTTTTGTTCTTTATCCAAAATATTACTTTCTACTGAGGTCAATATTTGGGAGGCACGTGTTGCAGTGTCGGCCTCCGGCATGGCCAGGTAGTTAGGGCGCTTGATTCGTAATCTGAGAGTCATGGGTTTGAATTCCCGTCGCACCAAACATGCTCACTCACCATTTCAGCCGTGAGGACGTTATAATGTTACGGTCAATCCCACTGTTCGTTAGTAAAAGAGTAGTCTAAGAGTTGGTGGTGGGTGGTGATGACTAGCTAGCGTTACACTGCTAAGTTAGGGACGGCTAGCGCATATAGCCCTCGTGTAGCTTTGTGCGAAATTCAAAAACAAAGGAACAAATAATTCTTACGTTTTGAAGAAATTTTAAGATAGACAGATAATTGAGACTAAAACCAAGCAAACGTTTACTGTTGGCTCTTACTGTGCGTTTTTTTATTAGTGTACTATGATGTAATGTTTTTTAAGTAATTATGATGTTTTGTTATACGGTAGAGATCAAAGCAGTTTCGCAAAATTCTATTACACATTTCAAGTGTTGATGAAGTAGGTAGAATACTTGGTTATATCAAAATGAAAAAAATCTGATTTTTCTTATAAAGTATACACTGCTGGCCAAAATCTTAAGACTAATGAACATAAAGAAAAAATATGCATTTTGCGTTGTTATACTCAACCACTTATTTGAGTAGAGCTTCAAAAGATGAAATTAAGAAAAGAGAAAATAAAAATAAAAAACTTTTTTAGCATTTAATAGGGAAAATGTGAACACTATGAAATTACCCTAAATACTAGCTGGTCAAAAGTTTAAGACCATACCAAAAAGAAATCCTAAACAGGGTAGAAAATGCCCAACAACAGGTCTCACTTGTGAGTTGCACGACCGTCATTGCGAATAACTTCAAACATACGCTTTGGCATGGTCGATATAAACATTTGCAGAAGGCTGGCTGGAATGTTATTCCAAGTGGTGAGGATGGCTTCACGAAGATCATGCACTGTTTGAAATTGACGTCCATTTCTATATACTTCCTTTGCCATTGACCCCCAAACATTTTCAATGGGATCCAGTTCGGACGAACACGCTGGATGGTCTAAAAGAATCATGTTATTCACCATAAAAAACTCTTTTGTCCTGCGGGCATTGTGGATTGCAGCGTTGTCCTGCTAAAAGCTCCAGTCATTTCCACACAAGCGAGGGCCATCAGCCAATAAGGATGCTCTCTCCAACATGCCAATGTAGCCAGCTGCTGTTTGACCCCTGTATAACCTGAAGCTCCATTGTTCCATGGAAGGAGAAAGCGCTCCAGATCATTTTGGAACGTCCTCCACTGTGTCATGTGAAAAGTGTCTCCGGTTGGATATCCTTATCGTGCCAGTAACGTTGGAAACCATCTGGACCACTCAGGTTAAATATTTTCTCTTCAGAGAACAAAACCTTCTTCCACTTTTCTGCGTCCCATGTTTGGTGCTTCTCAGCAAAGTTTAACCGAGCTGTTTCGTGGTGTGGAAGGAGACGTTTACGGTTTTTAGAGTCTTTCTCTCGTAGATGTCGTCTTATTGTTTTTGAGCTGCATTGTGCGTCCGTAAGGCCCTTAATCTGGTTCGACGATCGGCTGGTGTCTTGCCGGACAACCCGTCGAATCCTCCTGCTCAACGCCGGCGAAATGTTCTTGGGCCGACGACTTGAAATTTTTGTTCCGTATCCATCAGGGTCTTTTAATAAATTTGCAATAGCAGTTTTACTACGGCCAATTTCACCAGAGGTGGCACGTTGAGAGAGATCTTGCTTTTGCAGCTCGACAATTCTGCCACGTTCAAACTCTGTCAACTGTTTAGCTTTTGCCATGTTTTAACCCAATGTAACACAGGAGATGTCAGTGGGAGATGTTAACAACGCTAATGTTTGAACACAAATGACTAAATTTAGTTACGTGTTTACCAATTAACGCTTCGGTTCAGTATGGTCTTAAACGTTTGACCAGCTAGTAATTTCATAGCTCTACCCAAATAAGTGGTAGAGTCTAACAACGCAAAATGCATATTTTTTCTGTATGTTCATTGGCCTTAAGATTTTGGCCAGCAGTGTATGTAATATATAGTTACAAATTAAGCATTGCCTAAATAACTGTAACATATTTTTCAAAGCATTAGAACTGTATTTCAAACATCTGATTATGATAATACTTATTTCTCTATCAGAGAAAACTGTTTGAAGAGAAAGAAATCAAGATATTCTGAAACCAAGTAATACGAGTATTCTAACTCTTCATTGATTCTGTCTGAGCCTGTTTTCTATATAACACGATTTAAACTGCTTGATGAAGGGCTTCTGCTCGAAACGTTGTAAATGATAACAAAGTTCTTGTTATAGCTGTGTGTTTTAATAATTTTGAACACTTTTTTGTTTCCATTCAACTGTTTGCGAGGATGTTTGAGCTGAGATACTAATTATAAAGTTGCAGTTAAAATTAACCTCGCCTGGCACTAGGGTTAAGATTTGGTTCACGAAACGTTGCTTTAAGAACGCGCTTTACACTTTGGGGTCGTGATGTACAAATAGCACTGTTCAATCAGACAAAAGCATCCAATAAGCTGGCATCGGGAGCTGTTAAGCAGCTCTTCTCCTTCTACTCTATCAGTTCAAAATTAAGGACGGTTAAGAACAGATATTCCTTGTATAGTTTTGCGCGAATTTTTGAATTTGACAAAAATAGTCACTATACTCGGTAAACATAAATGATTATTACTGTTTTAGTTCTGTAGTGGATTTACTGTTATACATTTATTTTAATATCTTCGTTTGTTTCAGTTTGATGCATTTGACGTATGGATACATATTGCTCAAGTCCCGCCTGTTCTCTACATTTGTAGAAGATTCTCGAGAGTAAGAGTCAACAATATGCGTTTTACGAAAACACTAGCGTATCTTCGACCATTGTTGAACTTTCGAGATTCTTGCCTAATGGGTATGTAAAAGCAAGTCACCTCAAAACGATAAGGCATCGTAATAGATTATTGTTTGGTCGCTACAGCCACTAAGCCTCTGAAGCAATAAAAGTAACAAACGCTTACTTATAGGAAAAGTACAAATATTTCATCAGTAATGTTTATAGGGTTTGAACATTACAAACTTCATTGAATTAACTCCGGACGTTAGTACTTCTACGAGGACATTAGATATTGTCGTAGGGAAAAATTCACATGTGAAGAATAGAACTAGTAAGCATTCCCGTCAAGTGAAGTGTATCTGTGTATCGACGTGAAATTAATTTGCTTGTCGTGGACCTGGACCTTTCATAAAATATTAAGATCCAGATCAAATAGAAGACTTAATATTGTTTGTGAGTTTATAAAATATTGATATATAAATGATTATTTGTAATGACCGTTGTTACAAATTGTATTGTTGTTTGTATATTAAAATATATTTGTGTTAAGAAAGAAAATTATGCGTATCAGTCTTGCTGGCAAATACCGAAATTCAACTGACTTTTAAATTAAAATTTTAGGCTAATTGAAATTGTAGTATATTACCTACATAACGTAATAAATAGGAGACTCGTCCGATATGAATTATAGTTCGTAACAGTTCCTTAGTTATAACTTCAAACTTGTTTTGTTTTTTATCCCAATACTGTACTTTCTGTGGATCCCACTGTTGGTTTCTGGAAGATCACTTTGAATTCCAAGTTGGTTAATTTGTATTGTTAATACACGGTTCTTGGTTTACTAATTTCTCATGCATTCGTTTTTGTGTGATAACCTATAACTTTTAAACTGTCACGTTTTTTGTTTGTTTTTATTGACGCATTTGTCTGGTTAGATAGCCAATGCTTGTGGTTGGATACAGATCCTGAATCAAGTATATTAGATTTGAATATAATGTAAAACATACACACACATACACATATGCACAACACCTTTCAAAGTTTAATTACCATATATTACATTTCTGTGATTTATCGCAAAGATACGCAGTTAATTCATAACGCTACGTTCAAAATTATTTAAATGATACCCAAAATGTTTTCAAACCTGGATATTTCATCACTCGTGAATCATTATTCATTGGTGAACTTTTTGTTGTATTTTCCCTTTATTTACGTTGAAAGCCAAAAAAGGGGTCATCACTATCTGGACTATGAAAAGACGACCACCCTTAATGAAACGTGTTGTTGTTACAATTTGAATAGCAGCTGAAAATACTGCAGTTCGAATCTAAATATGAGGTAGAGCTCAGAAGACCCCCTGCAATGATGTGATTTTGTTCGACTTCTGACACTTGGTTATTGTATCCTCTGGTTCAGGACAGAGCACCCAAACAGAAATAAAGCTGTTAGGAAGGTTCAGATTTTTGAAGTCGGTCATTTGTCATTGGCGATGACTAGTTATGAATAGGAAAAGCCTTCTTTCAGCGAGGCCTCTCGCAGCGGGTGAGCCTAAACATCGTCACCTTCCCACCTCTCCACGCCCTCTGCCGGCCTGCCTCTTTTATATATTTTTTTTTTCTGCGTTGTTGAAGCGCGAGAAATGGACCTTTCTGTTTCTGACAATTCTATTAGTCGTGTTGTAGTCGTACCAGCCCAGCTGGCACTTCTCTGTTCGATACGACTAGACTTAGTCGAAACAAATACGACACAGAAGGGGCATGGAGATCATAAATCTTGACGATGGAATGCACCAGTTAAACTAATCCTAGAGCATGTTTCCATAAGGCGAACAGTTAGTCAATTTTGATGATCTGTTGAGCAAGTATACAGATGGGTGTTACTTGCTTACATAAACAGCACGTTCTTACTCAAAAGGGAAGCAAAGCAACACACTTTCGAGGATTGGATTCGGGCTGTTGCACTTTATCATCCTAATGATACTTGGTGGTTAGATCTTTTCATTCGTAATCTGAGAATTGCTAGTTCGAATCCCCGTCCGACCTAAAAAGAAGAGTATAACAGCTTGGGGAAAATATGACGTTCAAGATGTGGGTTTGATGTTGACTTACAAGTATTAGTGGATGCATAAAAATATACAGGATGACGATAGCTATATGACTGGCGTGCACCGACTGTCAAATCCAGGGTTCATAGTTTACATACCACTGGTGGAAAAACCGTGCTGTGCACTTTGGAACCCTAGGTTCATTATGGGAATGGCGGAAAAATTATATTGACTAGCTACCTTTCATCTAGTCTTACAGTGCTAAATTAGGAACGGCTAGCACAGATAGCCCTCGTGTAGCTTTGCGCGAAATTCAAAAACAAACAAACAAACAAACAATAGACTATAAGCAACGGTAAATTTTTTTTAAATAAAAAATCTACCTTAATATAACTTGATAAATATTTTAACAAACAACACAATAGATATTTAATACATTTGTTTGATTAATGTTAATCTTGAGTAATGAATACTTATCACAGTTCTTTAACAAACGTTTTCTAACTTGTTCATTTTATTATTTGTATATTTATTTTTGGAATTAAACACACACATATATATATAGTTTCTCAAAGAGCAATATTTATTTTAAGATTAGCATGTAGCTCGTCAAAATTGAATTTACATTTACTGACCCCCCCCCCCACGGTAAACTCTAATCTCACATTTCATAACTGATTGAAATAAATTACTTTTTTCGATGTCAGACTTGACCAACACAGCGGTAAAAAAGTTCAGTCAAGACAGTCAAATGTGAGTGAATTTATTATTGAGCCACTCAAAACTAAGATAATTCATGAATAATTATTGATAAAAATCAGTTAGATAAACATAGTTGAATATATGGAAAAGCCAGTGCGTTTTGATAACATTAAGTTCCAACAATGGCTTTAATGGCATGTTGCTTACCAACAAAAGTATAAAATGAGATGTAGAGACAACAAAATTGGAAAAAAAATATTTGTTGATTTCTTAATTTAGAGTTTTCGTTGATTAAAAGGTTTATTTTTATTTAAAATGTTGATGATATAATAGAGAATAGCTTAATTCAGGAACGATTTAATTTTAAAATTCAATCGATGATTTCACTTTCAAGATAAATTCTACGCATTTGTCTCTAGACTAGGTGGTCCCAAACTACATTTCTACTTCAGACTTATTGTACCAACACTCATTACACTTATAAGGTTTCACGACCCCTTGAGCCTTGTCACTAAACTCGTAATGAGCAGACAGTAATCGAACTATCCTATCTAGATAAATGTACTTTGGCTTTTATAATTCCTCCTATCTCGAGAAATAAACATGACATTACACGTAGTGACTTTTATATAAATTAGATTTTTGTTTTAATTTGTCAGTAATATTGTTACAAAAGGAAGTTACAGTGCAACACTTTTTTTTTTCAGTTATCATATAGAACATTGTAACAATATGAACTATTTTTCTTGTTGTGAGCTTTTGCCTTCCTTTTTTTTTTGTCTAAATTATTTATATATTTCCTGTAGACTCATTGAATAGACTTTTAATTATTAAACAAAAAACCAGCCAGTTGTTTTTAGTAATCACCTCTCAAATATAGACGTTTTTTAGAGAATATAACTTTTATTTCTTATACGATCTGATCAGTAAATACATGCAGTCAATTATTTAGTTGTTGGCTCTAATTTCAGTGTTAATGTTAGATCACGTCAGAATTAAAGAAACAATAGAAACTGTTCATTGTTTCGTCATTATAATTATGATATTTTACTTCATGGCCAAGCTACACGAGGGTTACCTGCGCTAGCCGTCCCTAATTTAACAGTGTAAGACTAGAGGGAAGGCAGCTAGTCATCACCACCCACCGCCAACTCTTGGGCTACGCTTTTATCAACGAACAGTGGGACTAACCGTAAAATTATAACGTTCCCATGGCAAAAAAGGCGAGCATGTTTGGTGCGAGGGGTATTCGAACCCGCGTCCCTCAGATTACGAGTCGAACGCCTTAACCCACCTGGCCATGCCGGGCCGGTTTCATGCCTTAAGGTAATTTTTTTTATTAATTTCATGAATTTACATAACTTCCTTTCATGAAGTGGGTATTCCAGTTAATTGTTAATAAATTACCCTTTCTATTTGAACTATTATTCCCTAATACCGTATTCTAGTTTCAAGTTTGTAAAACTAAGGCTTTATATGTAGTTAAATCGTTGAAAACGTTACTTGGAGTATTGTATTGATACTAACAGTAAACAAACTAAAATGCAATTCAGTGTTTAATTTATACAACAAAAAAAATTGGAATTTTAAATTGGCGCCAGATCGTTTGACACACCGCGTCATTAGTGAGGTCACTAAATAGTAGGCTGGGCATAGCCAGGTTGGATAAGGCATTTGACTCGTAATCTAAGAGGCACGGGTTCGAATCCCCATTCTACTAAATATGTTGGCCCCTTTCAGCCGTGGGGGCGTTATAATGTGACGATCGCTCCCCCTATTCCTCGGAAAAAGAGTAGCCTAAGATTTGTTGGTGGGTGGTGATAACTAGCTGCCTTCCCTGTAGTCTTACACTGCAAAATCAGAGACGGATAGTGCAGATAGCTCGTGTAGCTTTGCGGTAAATTCCAAACAAACCAATAAATAGTGATATATTAAACGTTAATTCAGGGTAATTTTTTAAAAAACTTAACCACTCATTCTTTTTTTTAGTGATAGAGAAGTGTTGAACAGAGATACAATAACCTAGAAACGTATGAAGATTTTTTTTTTTATTTTTAGTATCGTAAGTCTTCAGACTTACACATCGACATTCCCTTATAGAGGAATATATTTTTTTTTTTAGGATTTGTGTTATGATGTAAAAGGGATAACATGTACTGAAACATTGAATTAAATGAGTTTGTTCTGGCATATACAACAGATGATGCTTCTGGTTGCATGTTACATTCCAGTAGGTTTAATTGGCCGTTGCAGAATGTGGCTGTCTGTTTCCCGGAAAACAATATTCTTCCCGTGAGGTTAATTCTTTCCGCGAGATGAGATCGGCTTCACTGCAGCCATCGCTCGTACCGCTAGACTTAGACCACGGCCAACCACCTTTAGCTTACCAAAGAGATGAGGCTGGAGATCAATAGAGCGGTATGCTGTTGCAATTGGCAACCGTGAATGAGAGCATTTACACGATAATTAGATTTTGTTTGGCTGTTCCGCCCAAAACTAGCAAAGAGGCTGAGAAGGGGGAAAAAGTTGAATCTTGTCACGCTTCAGTTTGCATGTTTTCATTTCTGATATGGCGCGTGCTGATGTCCACACAAATATTTTCAGTCATTCCTAGTCAGGATATAGTAACCCCACAAACATTTAATACTTTATATAGCTTTTCATTTTGTTAATTACATGGGCAGTTCTCCGACAAAAATAACAATGATTATTTATAAAAATACGATAAGTTTCAACCACCTGTGATAGTTTTGGAACGATGTTTGGGTCTATTTTTCAGGTAAAAACGAACTTTGTATGAAGTATTAATTGTGTTTCATCCACCTGTGGTAGTTTTGGAACGATGTTTGGGTCTGTTTTTCAGGTAAAAACGAACTTTTTTAAAGTATTAATTGTGTTTCATCTAACTGTGGTAGTTTTGGCACGATGTTTGGATTTGTTTTTCAGGTAAAAACGAACTTTGTATGAAGTATTAATTGTGTTTCATCCACCTGTGGTAGTTTTGGAACGATGTTTGGGTCTGTTTTTCAGGTAAAAACGAACTTTGTATGAAGTATTAATTGTGTTTCATCCACCTGTGGTAGCTTTGGAACGATGTTTGGGTCTGTTTTTCAGATAAAAACGAACTTTGTATGAAGTATTAATTGTGTTTCATCCACCTGTGGTAGTTTTGGAACGATGTTTGGGTCTGTTTTTCAGGTAAAAACGAACTTTTTTAAAAAATATTAATTGTGTTTCATCCACCTGTGATAGTTTTGGAACGATGTTTGGGTCTCTTTTTCAGATAAAAACGAACTTTGTTTGAAGTATTAATTGTGTTTCATCCACCTGTTGTAGTTTTGGAACGATGTTTGGACCTGTTTTTTAGGTAAAAACAAACTTTTTTTAAATGGTATTAATTATACCAAAAAAGA
Organism: Tachypleus tridentatus; assembly: GCF_004210375.1. Taxonomy (NCBI): domain Eukaryota; kingdom Metazoa; phylum Arthropoda; class Merostomata; order Xiphosura; family Limulidae; genus Tachypleus; species Tachypleus tridentatus. Next base: position 45,883,020 of record NC_134836.1, read on the forward strand.
TTATTAAAGTTATATTTCTTTCAGTATATTTTTAAAATAAACAAATATTAAGAGGTAATCCTTACAAGAAGATATTGTTTTGTCTCTATTGTACACAGACAGGTTAAAAGGTTATGTTTTATTGAAAAGTGTGAGAATCGTGTGTTCAAAAATTACTAAGTTTTTCTAAAAAATGGACGTTTATTTATTGATAAATATTGTCGTTCTTTGAAGGTGCTACTTATTGTAATTTATTCCGGATGAGTAATTGAGTTATAATGTTACGTATTTTTATTTCAAATTACCTGAACTTATAATTATAATTTAGAAGTTAATTGAATATCAATGTGTATCATGTCTATAATATTTACTTACAAGATTGATACACACAATTTTATTTCTCAACATCAATAAATTTTAATATACAAAAACAATACAATTTACAATAACGGTTATTACCAATAGTTAATACAAATAATGATTTATATTAAAAGTTTTACAAACAGTGTTAAATCTTCTAGCTGGTCTGGAGCTGAATATTTTATCAACGGTTCACGATGAGGAAATTAATTTTCAGTTGATATACAAGTACACGTCACACATGGGCTTTTACCGATGAAGTTATAAAATGTTTTCATAGAAATACTAACGTCGAAAGTTAATTCACTGCGGTTAAACCTTTGTGATGTTCGAAATCTATAAACGTTCCTGGTCAAATATCTACAGTTTTCTGATTAATAACCGCTTATCACAGTTATAGCTTCCAAGTCTTATAATATGTCTGTAGCAAACCAACAACATAAACTGTCTCTTTACGTGTTGCAATGGTTACTAACTCTTATAATAAATAGACGAGGTTCTCGAAAGGTCAGTTGGCAATAATATTGTGAATTTCTAGTATTTTAAATACACAGAAAGTACGTTTTGATTCTTATACTCGAGAATCTTCTACAAATTTAGCGAATAGGCGAGATTTTTGCAATACACGTTTAATAAGATAAATTACGTGCATTTCTAAATATATATTAAACTGAAATAAACACAGATATGAAAATAAATATCTATTAGTAAACCCGTTACGCAAAGCAATTTTGTAACAGTAAAGGTATGCATATAATGCACTTTTCGTACAGTTTGATCTTCTTTGGTACAATTTATTACATGAATGTTCTATTTAGTTCTTGAATTTTAAAAATATTTTGAAATCTGAAATAATGCTATTATGGTTTAAAATGATGCATCACTAATATATTTACATTTACATAACAGTTATTACTATAACAACCTGATCAACAATTTGTAAACTAATACATGGAAACTGGATGTATTTATGAACAGAAAAAATTTAACTATGAATCTAATATCGCTATTTGACTTGAATATTTATCACCTCAGATATTAGGTTTAAGCACTGTTTCTCAGCCGGAGTTGCCAGACGACATCCACGTCCGGGTGTTAGTCGTCACGACCCCAACACACTATTATTTCTGCAAAGATGAAAAACTTATTAATGTGTCATGGCCTGGCATGGCCAAGCGCGTAAGGCGTGCAACTCGTAATCCGAGGGTCGCGGGTTCGCGCCCGCGTAGCGCTAAACATGCTCGCCCTCCCAGCCGTGGGGGTGTATAATGTTACGGTCAATCCCACTATTCGTTGGTAAAAGAGTAGTCCAAGAGTTGGCGGTGGGTGGTGATGACTAGCTGCCTTTCCTCTAGTCTTACACTGCTAAATTAGGGACGGCTAGCACAGATACCCCTCGTGTAGCTCTGCGCGAAATTCAAAAACAAACATCATTTCACATCTCCATAAACTTCATCAAAAATACACACGACGTTGCTTCTTTAACAATAATTATATCCTTGCGAACTTGCTGTGTTTGTTTATAAATCAACACCTGACCTTTATATCCCTTGCTGAAAATCTCCTTTACACATATCAGATGTCTCTTCTAGTGGATGATTCAAGCTTTCATGCAGCCTCGATATCTAGTTTTGTTTTGTAATTAAAGTTTTACTGCAAGTTTTTACTTTTTTTTTCGTAGTTGATCTTTGGTATTATTATTATTGTATATTTTTTCTCACTTGTTTCTTCAGTCTTGTCTCGGTTGAAAAGTGTATTTCAGGATGTCTGTATGGGTTAATTTTTGTTAAACTGAAGATGATCTAAGATGATCGAAACGTTGGTCTCTGCTTTATTAGTAAAAGTGTTAATTCCCATATCAGCCTTTCTGAGATACATTTTTTACTTAAGTGAGTTTCTGGCCATCACGATTGAAAACTGTTTTGTACCTGACCATCTATACTTTTGGATACTCCGACTGGCCGAAGAAAGGACAATAACCTTCATAGCTCGCCATTTTTATTTTTTTTTACTGGTATTGGAATGAAGTAACATAAAAAATATATAGAATCAGAAAATACACGGTAAGGAATACTGAAAAAATGATAGTACAGTTAAATCAAATGTAATTTATATATCAATCTTTTTTAATGGATTCAAATAAAATTTTAAATTATTTGCATGTTTAATATATGATATATAAGCTGTTAAACATTAAAAGTTCAATTCTACTTTGATACCACAGACACCTTAGGGATTACCACACATATTAATCATATTTTCCCTGATACTAATAGACTCCTTTGTGATCGCCACAGGTATACATCATATTTAATCTAATACCAGTAGACTCCTTAAGGATTACCGCACGTATACCTAGTATTTGTAACCATTCAGCGGATTGATTGATATATGTCTTGCTAACAGACATAAGATACATCTCAGTACTGTAGTAATAATTCCAAAAATGTTGAGTTTTTGTTTTATTGTTGTTTTTTTTCACCATGCAGTATTTGTTTGATTGTTTAAGAGCAAGGCTCCACAAGGAGTTATATGCACTGTGTTTACCGCGGAAAATGGGATGTATTTGTGTTGTGTGTGTGTGTTTTTTTATAGCAAAGCCACAGCGGGCTTTCTGCTGAGCCCACCGAAAGGAATCGAACCCCTGATTTTAGCGCTGTAAATCCATAGAATTACCGCTGTACCAACAGGGGGCGTATTTGATCCCACCATGGTTATCAAGCAGAAGGTTGAAAGGTTTATATATATGGGGGTTGGTGTAATTAACTTAAGGCGTGCAGAGAGAACGCAAAAACCAACAACAACTGAATTATGTTTGTAAGGTAATATGTTTCCATAAAAATAAATTCGTATAAAGTTTTTCTGTTCATCATGCTAGGTCTTCTGTATTTTAATCAACAGGTTGTACTGAAGTGTCTCTTTTCATTTATTTTTAACATACCGAACAGTAGTTTTTTGTGGGCTAATATAATTTCTTATCTGCAGCCTTTTAAATATGTAGTTTTAAACATAATGTTTCTGTTTTAGGCTCAGAAGTTCTTTCTGTCGGATATTCAATAATCTGTTCAATACACATTTTAATAGCTGGATGTAGAAACTCGCGCGTTCATCTTTTCCTGTCACGTGCTGCCTGTATGTCCACGTTTTATGTTTATATTTCATGCCTCAAGGAGTATCAGAGAGATCGACATTTGAATCTGATTTTCCACAGTGTCATTACCTAGAGACCATTGTCCGTCTGTGTGTCTGTCCACGTTTCACACCTGTAGATTTTAACAAATCTCAACTAAATTTGGTATTCATCAATAGCTTCCACCTCCTGCGTATATCATGGAGTGACATTGAAGGTCTGACATTAACTGGACCCTTTCCCTATTTTGTTCTATTGATCTCTAACAAATATTGAAGGCACTATTATGGCATTCCGAGAAGTGTCACATCTAATCCACGTCACTTCCCGGGTTTGTCATTTCATGCCTTTAGTTTTTACAAGACTGCAACCAAACTCGATATGCACGTTTAGGTCACACTCCAGAAATGAGATAGAAAGGTCGTTATTTGAGTTTGACTTCTATGTTATACTCATATATCCCTATACGTTCCCCATATTATTCTATTGATTGTTTGTTTGTTTGTTTTTGAATTGTGGGCGAATATACACTAGGGCTATCTGCTCTAACCGTCCCTAATTTAGCAGTGTAATACTAGAGGGAAAACATCACCATCCACCGCCAATTAGTAAGTGAATAGTGGGATTGACGTCACTTTATAACGCCCCCACAGCTAAAAGGGTGAGCATGTTTTGTTTTACAGGAATTCGAACCTGCGACCTTCAGATTGCGAGTCGAATACCTTGACCATCTGGCCATGTCGAGCCAACTATTAGTAATAACCGTTATTATAAATTGTATTGTTTTATGTTTCTATGCCAAAACATATTTGTGTTAAAAAAGGAAATCGTGTTTTCGTTGGCAAATAACATAAATTTAATACATATGAGCATTTAATTAACAATTAAGCCGAAATTCAAAGTTTCGGTTATTTAAGATAGTATGACGGGGATTCGAACGTGTGACCCTCAGCGCTCTAATCACTTGACCATGCCGGACCTATTCTATTAATCTCTACCAAATTTCGAAGACACCATTAAGGCACCAAATAATAACTTCAGATATGAATCTACATATTACTTCCTAGAGGCTCGTCTGTGCCTGCATTTTACGTATACTGTTTTCTACCTATCTCTACCAAATTTGGCATGAACACTTGGTATTCCTATATCTTCCCCGTGATTTAAAAAGATATTTCAGCCAGTTTTACATAATTATCAAGTATGATCTAGTCTTCTGTAGCTCTGCGATAAGTCTAATAGCAGATAACTCAAAAGATTAGGTTTCGATATCTGTAATGGGCAGAGTTTTGTGCGTAACAATGAAGTTATAAACATTAATGTACGCTGGAGATAAAATCAAACATGGCGAATTTTTGTTTGATTCTGTTGTATATTTTAAACAGATGTAACGGATTTACCGTTATACGTTTATTTTTAATACTTATGTGTGTTTCAGTTTGATACGTGTGATGTATATTGTTGGATGAGTATTGCATAAGTACCTTTATTGTGTAAATTTGTAGAAGATTCCTGAGAGTAAGAATCAACAATATTTGTTTAAAAAATTCTAGCGTGTTTTTTAATACTGTTAAACATTCAAGAATCTTGCCATAAACTTTATAAAGTTACGCACTGAGAAATAGTAACAGCTACAGTTAGTATACTTTTAGTTTCGAAAGCTAAAATTATGATTAATGCTTATCAATCGGAAAATTACATAATTTGATTGGTACCGTTTGTAGATTTCGAACATTACGAACCGTTAAACTTCAGAAAATTAATTTTTGGCATTAGTATTTCTACGAGGACATTAGGTATCTATCTTCTTCTGTGAAAAGTAAGCTTGTAACTTGCGTTAGACCAAACAAAAATAGAGCTAGCCAGAATTCACGTCAAGTGAAGTATATCTGCGTATCAACATAAAGTAATATGCGCTTAGCAGACTTGGACCGTTAATAAAATATCAAGTTCCAGACCAAATAGAAAACTGAATATCGTTTGTGAGTTTGTAAAACGTTTCTCTATAAATAATTGTCCCCGCTAATACAACGGTATGTTTATGGATTTACAACACTAAAATCAGGGGTTCGATTCCATCGGTGAGCTCAGCAGATATCCCGATGTGGCTTTTCTATAAGAAAACACAAACACATATAAATAATTATTTGCAATCACTATTTGTAATAACCATTATTATAGATTGTATATCTTTTGTTTGTATATTAAAATATATTAAGAAAGAAAACTGTGTATCATTTTTTTGGAAAGTATTATAAATCTGATACAGATTAACATTTAATTAGCTTCTAAAGCAAAATTAAGATTTCTGGCTGTTTGAAATCGTAATACGTAATTTTATAAATCAGAGACTGGTCCGCGATAAGATATATACATAGTACTCTCATTAAATGTTTCTCCATCTGTCAGCGGTAAGTTAAGGATTTACAACGTTAAAATCTGAGGCTCTATTCCCCGCCGATGAACACAGTGCAGATAGCTCGTTGTGAAGCTTTGCACTGAGAAGACAATAACAACAGTTTATTAAATAACTTATCAAGTTACAAGCTTGTAATATAATAAGTTTGTACATAATAAGAGGAAAAATAACTTAATTTTTCAGCTAAAATAGAGTTTGCGATGAGATTATCTATGTTTTTAATAATGTGTTTGATAATACATATTTGTTTGTACAAAAACGGATGCGAGTGCTCGAAAATCAGGTTTTTTAACATGTGCACACATGTGACTTTATCTAGAACATGTTAGGTTATCTGACGAGTGCTAAATTACGTTTATTCACCTAATGTCCTTAACCTTTGAAGCGGTCGGTGCAAGGAAGAATTCAACAATGAAAAACTAGCCGGAAATGACCAGTGTGGGAAACTCAGAAGTTATTATTTGGAAATGTTAAAAACGTAGATTTAGATATTTTTAACAAGTTTGGTTTGGTTTCTTTTGAATTTCCCGCAAATTTACTCCAGGGCTATCTGCGCTAGCTGTCCCTAATTTAGCAGTGTAAGACGAGAGGGAAGGCAGCTAGTCAACACTACCCACCGCCAACTCTTGGGCTACTCTTTTACCAATGAATAATGGGAGTGATGGTCACATTATAACGCCCCTACGGCTGAAAGTGCAAGCATGTTTGGTGCTGTCCCTAATTTAGCAGTGTAAGACTAGAAGAAAGGCATTTCCACCCACCGTCAGCTTTTAGAATGCGCTTTTACCAACGAATGGGCGAGCATGTTTGGTGTGACGGGGATTCGAACCCGCGACCCTCAGATTACGAGTCGAGTGCTTTAATCACCTGGCCATGCCGAGCCATTTTTGACAAGAGAAGGCAAATAATGGAGACCGGGTATGTGTGCTATTTACACTTCAAATGTGTCTTATAAGGTGCAGAACCCTCACATCACAGGGTGAAAACGGTAAATACTGATAAAAGGCTTGTACAATGGGCTAAACGTGCTGACATAATCACCTCTCTCTTGTTTTTTTAAGTGGTCTGTATATTTTGAAAAAAAATCTCATCCGACAAAAAGTGTTCCGAAACAAGCAAGCAAATGATAAACAAAAGTAAATTTGATCCAATAATTTTATTATTTTTAAGTCAACTTTCACTGAATGTAAATTCGAGGAGGAACAACAACAAAACCCAGATCTTTTATTAAAAGCTTTTTTTTTAGTTAAGCACAAAACAGTACAATGGGCTATCTGTGATTTGCCCAAAACAGGTGTTGAAATTTTGTTTGTAGCCGTGTAAGTCTGCAGACTTACTGCTGTGCCACTGAGGGTCTATAAAAAATTAATTAGTTTAATAGCAGAGATGTAGTTCAAGCCAACAGACAAAGACAAAAGTGACGGGCTGGCATGGTCAGGTGGTTAAGGCACTCGACTCGTAATTTGAGGGTCGCGAGCTCGAATCCTCGTCACACCAAACACGCTCGCCATTTCAGCCGTATGGGCGTTATAATGTGACAGTCAATCACACTGTTCGTTAGTAAAAGAGTAGCCCAAGAGTTGGCGATGAGTGGTGATGCTTTTCCTCTAGTCTTACCCTGCTATATTAGAGAAAGCTAGCGCATATAGCCCTCGTGTAGCTTTTCTCGAAATTCAAATACAAACAAACACTGAATGCCTAATAAATGAGTGTAATTACTAATTGGTTTCTTGCTTCTTGATGTCACGACATTATAGTAAGAGTAATGCTGCATGTATCAGGCAGGTGAACAATAAGAATTAAATATCCGACTACAGAATCTTCATTATTCAAATACGATGCATAAAGTCCACCAGAACGAATCTTGAATACCAACAACTGAAACTCTGTTTGCTCTTTTTTAAAATATTTGACCTAAAATTATTTTTAACTGATTTCTTTTTCATTAAACAAAAGTAAAAAGAAGTGAGACGACTTAGAGTGAAGTGAAACAACTCAGAGTGAAGTGAGACAACTTAGAGTGAAGTGAGACGACTTAGAGTGAAGTGAAACGACTCAGAGTGAAGTGAGTCAAGTTGGAGTGAATTGTTTTCTTTCCAAACAGACTGTTGATAATTTCAAACACGTTCGTCTTCACTGTCCCACTTTTTTGGGCAAGTCTTAGGTTTAATGCACTAAATGACTTTTAAATGCCCCAGGTTAATCTTGAATCTAAGGTAAAATAATAATCTTATGCATGTCTCCAAATAATAGTCTTGTGAGTTATAGGAAATACTTTTGTGTGTACTTTTCTTTTTATCTACTATAAGATAGTTAAGTTGGCATAAAGGGATACATACCACCAAAAATTATGAGGTAGAAAGGAACAATCTAACAAGTACCAGAGAACAGTTAAATAAATAGAAAGGAACAATCTAACACGTACCAGAAAACAGTTAAATAGGTGGAAAGGAACAATCTAACGCGTACCGGAGAACAGTTAATTAGGTAGAAAGAAACAATTTCACACGTCGCAGAGAACAGTTAAATAGGTAGAAAGGAACAATCTCACACGTACCAGAGAACAGTTAATTACTCTCCCTACAATTCGGGTTTCGATACCTGAGGTGGCAGAGAACAGATAATCCATTGTATAACTCTGTACTTAATACAAACAAACCTACCTACCTCTAAAACTTTTGGCATAGTTTAAATTATTAATATTTTATTGTTTATAGCTGTGTCTGTGTTGTTTATCAAACTCGTATAAATTTTCATTATAAATTAAATGCAAGTTCTTGTTTTTTTATTTGTTTCAGAATGATCGAGAGGAGGATCTGATAGGTAGAAGATAACAAAACCATTTGTACAGAACCGAAGCAACCAGACAAACAATCTCAAATGGAAAGGCTTCGTCTACTCCAAGTATATTACTGATTACTTTCAGACAACCAAAATTCACGTGTTCAACAACCTATCAACACCAGTGGTATTTACAACTAAAGTCAGTGTCATGAAATAATGTCTGTAACAAAAATGTTCATCATTTGATTTCAAACTTTGGCTTTAGATTAAGAATTGATTTTCCTTAAAATTTAGCATGACATACAAATCTAACAGACAAATCTATGTATAAATAATCAGTAGTTTATATGAACTAGGCCCGGCATGGCTGGGTGGTTAGGGCGATCGACACGTAATCATTGGTAAAAGAGTAGACCAAGAGTTGGCGGTGGGTGGTGATGACTAACTGCCTTTCCTCTTGTTTTTCACTGCTAAAAATAAAACAAACAGTTTATAAAATAAGTCTACTAACTGGAATTGACTGGTGTTTTCTTGTACGTAATGGGAATAGTGCCTTACGCGCAATACACTTTCTTATGATAAGGTTTGAATTTCGAACAAAGCTACACGAGGGCTATCTGCGCTAGCCGTCACTAATTTAGCAGTGTAAGACTAGAGGGAAGGTGACTAGTCATCGCTACCCACCGCCAACTTTTGGGCTACTTTTTTACCAACGAATAATGGGAATGACCATCATATTATAACGACCCCACGGCTGAAAGGGCGAGCATGTTTGATGTGACGGGCATTAGAACCCGCGACCCTCGGATTACGAGTGAAGTGCCTTAACTAGAACTATAGAGAAGATTTGTATGCATGAAACAGTAATATAGAACTATCTAAATATAGTAATTTATAAGGAGGTAACTCAACTTGCAGCGCTATGTATTTTAAACTAAGCACGTGGATTCTTAAAGAAAACTTATCCACAAAAAGATAAAGATGCAGTTTCTAGTAAATGAAAGTTTTAAAGAAATATTATTATACACAAGAATTAACAACAGGAAATTTCCTTATATAAGCTTTGTTTGTTTGAAGTTAAGCAAAAAGATACACAATGGGCTATCTGTGATTTGCCCACTAGAGGTATCGAAACCCGATTTCTAGCATTGTAAGTCCGTAGACATATCGCTGTGCCACTGTAAGGCCCACATCTAATTATCAGCAGTGTGTGTAAGTTATATACATGATGGCTATAGATCTGTCATATACATTAATTATACATAATTATACATTAATTATACAATTATGTAAATAATTTCGTCATTTCACCCTCTTTCTTTTGTGGCAACAATGTCTCTGTTTTTCTGGTGTGTTTTTTTGAGATACTAACGGAGCACGACACAAGGTACCTAACACATGCGTTCCGACACACTAATCAGCAGGTCGGATTCGGCCCACTAAAGAGGGAAATAGATGGCTTGGTTCTTTCAAACTCTTCGCGCAAGAAGAAACAAACGGCTATATGTGTGTAACTGATCCTAATTTAAAGGTGATAGACTAGAAAGAAGGCAAATAGTCAACAACAGCACTCACCGTCTACAATGAGACCTCACGAATAGTGGTAACTGACCGTCATTCTCATGGCTCATCTACGACCTTAAAGTATGAAGCACGTTCTTTAAGACAACTGTGACTGAACCACAAACTAAAAACGTACAATAATTTTTGTTTAAAAAAGTGAATGTTGTTTAGGACGTGAAAACAGAATAACGTAAACTACAATTAGGTAACAAATATAAAATATAAACCTCTTTCGTGTCCCCAAGTAGCACAGCGGCATGTCTGTGGACTTACAACGCTAGAATCCAGGCTTTGATACCCGTGATGAAGAGAGCACAGGTAGCCCATTATGCAGCTTTGTCCTTAATTATAAACAACAACAATATCACCTTTTTCTTCATCACCTTTTACTGGTTTTCTTCATCTGAAATAAACAGACGGATTGAACACCAGTTTTAAAACCAACATTACTTAAACAGTACATTAGCTCTCTTGTTAGGTCCGTCATATGTTTGTAGAGAGAAAGGTGTACCTAGTGAGCTAATTTATGAAGTAATATTACATCAGATGTAGTCTTTCATAATTCTCCAGGATATAGAAAAAACAGCTAAAAGACATTACGAATTTTAACTTTGAAATTAATATAACGGTATGGGAAACGTTCGTGGCGAACGGTTTCCTTTGGCGAATTTTCTTCATGCGAGTTTCCTGTTCGTTTCTGTAATGCGTATTTTGTTATTCGGAAGAGAGCTCATGTCACGCAACCATCCACAAGCTACCAGTTCTTTCCTTAGAAAACAGTGTAGTCATTTTCTGGTTCTGTACAGTGCGCATTTAGCAGTAAATTACTCGTGTTAGCAAGGTCACAGTTTATCTTTGCTGCGGCTGGTCTTTAGAAAAAGACCGCACACAACAAAGGGACTAGTGATGTGATCAACTTTATTTGTTTTGCAGTCATTCATGTGTGTTTCATACGAGGTATTAACATTTTTTCTGTCTGTCCGAACCATAGTAGCCAGATGCTACGTAAACTCTCCACAAATGAACAGCTTAACTAATGGGTTGCTAATGGGAAAAAAGGGAAGAGTTGATAACGTGTGCTTCTATTTAATTACCATAGTAACAGCAACAATTAGTCTTCTATTGACCCACAGCGTGGAGCCTTTAATTCAGCACATTTACAGCGGGAAGCTATGAAGTAAAGTGCAGTACAAGACCTTCCTACCAGTCTTACGAGTGCAGTGTTTGAAGTTAAATTATAAGAACATAAAAACCAAATCACTATTTTTTTGAATTGGAAAACAACATACGCTCTGTTCTTTGTTTCTTTAAGATTCTTGGCCCGGCATGGTGATGTTGATTTAGGCAATCTAGAGTCGGGGGTTCTAATGCCCGTCCCACCAAACATAAGCCGTGAGGGTGTTATAATGTGACGGTCAATCCCATTATTCTTTGGTGAAAGAGTAGCCCAAGAGTTGGCGGTGGGTGGTCATGACTAACTGCCTACTCTCTAGTCTTACACTGCTAAATTAGGGACGGCTAGTGCAGGTAGCCTTCATGTAGCTTTGTGCGAAATTCAGAACAAACCAAACCAAATCAATAAGATTCTACAGAGATTTCCATTCTTTCAAAATCTAATTAAAAAGTCTTGGAGTTTACATGTTTAAATGTTTACAGCTTTTTCTAATCGGAAATATAACGGAGATTTACGATTGTAAAACTTTGAAATCTTGGGGTTGATTCTCCGCCATGTACAAAGCGCTGATAACCCGTTGTGTAGTTTTTCGCCTGAAAACACCAAAATCTAGCAGGTATTTATGTACTTTTGTAATAATATATTATTTTCAAGAACAGTATAGTGATAAGATTTATTGCGTCCTTTTGTTTATTAATAAAACTGAATACTTCCATATAGACAACGTAATTTTCCTTTTAATCAATTTTGCAATTCCTTTAATATAATATTTTTAGTCGATTTAAATTTGAGACATACGTTCACTATCGTAAATATGTACTCACACTGTTTCTCAGGTCTTTGTCCTTTTGTCTGTTCCTTCTGGGAAGGAGTAAGTCCATATCAAGGAATGGCAAAATGCTATAAGATATTTCTTCTATTTTATATGAATTTTATTTAGACTAGTCGGTGGTACAAGCAACATTTTATTCTGAATTATTAGTTGGAATTATTATTATCTTCGTCTTGTACAGAGGTTTATTTGTTTGGATTGGTTTTTATAATTAAGCACAAAGCTACACAATGGTCTATCTGTGCTCTGCCAACCACGGATATCGAAACCCGATTTTAAGTGGTGTAAGTCCGCATATACGACTAAGAAGCCAGTTAGTGGATAAAAATATGAACACAGTTGCTATAAATAAAGATTGTTTATTTGTGTTCGTTTCTGTCAAAGTTTTATTTATCTCTGTTTAACGTTACGTTAGAGTTTAATACTTTTTCAGTTCAGAAACTTTAAACGATGGCTTACAAAAATAACCATGAAATAAAGCTTGCATTATCAGTTTATTTCTGTGAAATCAGCCTTCATAGCGTTTATTTTTGGAATATGTTTATATTACAATTATGGAGGTGGATATGCAAAAAATTATTAGTTTTTCATTTTCTGTTTATGTTTTGGGAAGAGGGACATCTGTTTCTGAGATGTTAAGAGCATTATTAGGGTTACAGAGTTATAGCGGTATCTGTTGAGCATTATTCTAACTATCATTTGGATAATTTAAATGAGACGATATTCACCGCTTTGATGTCATCCTTGATACAAGTATTAGAGATAGGTTGGGTGAGAGCACAATAACCAGATCGCCTGAGTTCACTATTGAAACTAAAAAACTCTAGTTTTGCTGGTCATACTGTTTATGCTTTAATCCAGTCTTATCTTAACCTTTCACTAACATAGTTGTTTGTTTGTTTTTTTTGCGAACCTGACGATGACCGAAGAAGGTCGAAACGTTGTTCGCTCCTCTACGTAAAATATTTTCTCAACCCAAACGAGCCGTTTTTACATATTTTTTTTCTACAAATGGGTTTTCTCGACATCACTGATCACTAATATAGCTGTTGTTGTCAGAATGATTTTGTTAACGTCAGTCCATCAGAACTTTCAAAGTTTCAGATTGATGTGTTTAGTTTCTTTTCAACAGTTCTGTTTGTTTTCATTTCTACTCAGCTTTCAAAATTTAGGGTACACCTTTAAGAGATTTACATATTTCATTTGAACAAAGGTTTCCACTGTGTGGCTTTATCGGGGCTAGTACATGCAAAAATTAATTTTATCTGGAGTTTGAAAGTTGTTTTTCTATAAACTTCTGTTTAGCTTACTTGAATTTCGTTTTTTGATCATAGTTATAGCTGCTAGTTTTATTTTATCTTATATTTGTTAAGAATAAATACAGAGAGGCTACGAAATAACGATTTTTTTTTCTTTAGCTGACGGAAGAAAGATCATATTTTTAACTCTTGATATGTGAAATTTTCGAACTTAGTTTTTCTTAATACATTGTAGTTAGGGTCCTAGTGGATAGGGTTTTGTGTGCTGTTGGCTAAATTAAAAGTTGCTGCAAATTTCGTTGGATCTCATCTTCACGTGGCAGTTTTAGATGAACGTTTGTTAACCCGTGGCATTGTACTATGTGTCGGGTCAACTGGGTTACAACTGATCGAGAAGTTATGTTACAGAATATAAACAATAAAACTTGTTCTGTGAACTCCAATGTTTGTGTTCTTTTCTGATGCAAATGAGGTCATCTTGAAATGTCCAACCACACTAATGCTCTCCTATTTAGTTTTCATCACAGTAATCCCATTTGGACATATGCCTGCAAAGCCTTAAGGTCCATTTCAATATATTTTTGTCCTTTGGTGTGATAAAACATATTAATAGAAATCAAAGTCCAAAAGATCATAAAAAGGTTATCAAGTTATGGTATTTAAGAGAGTACTTATTTTTCTTCTTAAAAGTTTGTTGAAACCTATAGCGTCGAACATTAGTTCCTATTCATGGTCACCAGAAGGAGCCCGGTCCTGAAATAAAGTTCTTAGAAAGCATAATTATCCCTCACTAATGATATAGGTCGTTCATAACCAGTTATAAAAAAATATCAACAATAAGCAATATATATAAATGAGATAATTTTTATCATGTGACTTTCCGAATCAGAAAATGCGACGGCAATAATAAATTTTTATTTCATACCTGAAATTATTACAATCTCCTAATAACTTTTTTTAAGCCTCACGTATTCTCCTATATCACTTTGATCAAAATAGTGAAAATTTACAGAGTATAGTTATATGAGGATATGAAATCGTAGATAAAGTAAATAATACATATAAGATAAAACAGGCAAAATATAAAAGTATGCGCATTTAAAGGAGAGTTTTTGAAGAGGAAACAGGTTTATACAAGTAAATACATTACAAATTCTAGTTAAAACTAAAAGTGGAAAATGGAGATGAAAATACAGATAATTTACGCAGAGAAAATAGTGCATCATATAAGAAAATCATTTGTTTTGTTTGAATTTTGCGCAAAACTACACGAAGGCTAGAGGGAAAGCAGCTAGTCATCATCACCCATCGCCAACTCTTGGGCTACTCTTTTACCAACGAATAGTGGGATTAACCGTAACATTATAACGCCTTCACGGCTAAAAGGGCGAGCGTGTTTGGTGCGACGGAGATTCGAAGCTGCGATCCTCAGATTGCGGATACAACGCTTCAACCCACGTGGCTATGCCGGACCTGAGACAATAAAAGTCAAGAACATGAATTTTAAAACAGTAGCATTTTGACTGCAGTAGGCTAAAAACTGGATGTTAGTTTCTAAAATATTATGTCTAAAACGTCGTGATACTGAACATAAGACATGCTCGAGAGGCATGCTAAATGTTGCCACAGCTAGAAGCCGGCTGTCGATACCCGTGGTGGGCAGAATGCAGTTAGCTCTTTGTGCTTAATTACAATCAAAAGCTAATGGTTCAAAACCCAATAAACTTATTAAAACTGCAATGATCTTCTAAATCACGCGTTTTGACGTGAAAAATGAAAATATTGTTTGTTTGCTGTTAAGCGCAAAGCTATAAATAGGCTATTCGTGCTTTTCTCACGATGAGTATCGAAACCCGAATCTGAGTGTTATAAGTCCTCAGACTTATTGCTGACTCAGTAGAGGTAAATAAAAACTAAAGTATGTATTTGAAATAAACTGCTCTGAAACCTCTTTTTTTTTATTAAAGGCCCGGCATGGGCAGAGGTTAAGACACTCGATTCCTAATTCGAGGGTCGCGGGTTCGAATCCCTGTCAAACCAAACATGCTCGCCCTTTCAGCCGTAGGGGCGTCATAACGTGACGGTCAATCCCACTATTCGCTGGTAAAAGAGTAGCCCAAGAGTTGGCGTTGGGTGCTGATGACTAGCTGCCTTCCCTCTAGTCTTACACTGCTAAATTAGGGACGACTAGCGGAGATAGCCCTCGTGTAGCTTTGCGCGAAATTCAAAACAAACCAAACAAACCAAAACCTTTATTATGCGACAACTTTATGAATAATCAGTTGCTTTCCATCGACACACTCAGATCAAAAAGTTGAAAATTCTTAAAAGGATTCGGTTATATAGTTTAAGTTCTACTGCTAATACACTGACACCTATAAAAGTTTGCTGTACTATAATTCCGTTGAAAAAACAGTTGAAAATGACAAGTGGTCAGATTTGTATAGGTTTGTATTTTTTAGGTAAAACAAAAACACATACGTCACAATATGGCAGTTTGTTTTCTTTGTTTGTTTTTGAATTTCGCACAAAGCTACTCGAGGGCTATCTGTGCTAGCCGTCCCTAATTTAGCAGTGTAAGACTAGAGAGGAAGGCAGCTAGTCATCACCACCCACCGCCAACTCTTGGGCTGCTCTTTTACCAACGAATAGTGGATTCACCGTCACATTATAACGCTCTCACGGCTGAAAGGGCGAGCATGTTTGGCGCGACAGAAATGCGAAAACGCGATCCTCAGATTACGAGTCGCACGCCTTAACACGCTTGGCCATGCCGGACCACACAATATGGCAGTAAATCATACAGCCACATATGAAAACATCTGTAACGCAGCCATGTCGTCCAGTTTCAGCTTGTTTGGAAAAGGTTAGGCAAACTTTTTATTGAAGGTTAAGCCAAAGTTGCGAACAAACGCAGAAACAATGTTATCTGTGACTCACTTTTACTTTATCCTACACATATGAAGTTGCGATGTGTTGCACTGTAGCGCAATTTCTGCATAGAAAATTTACAGCAAATGTATAGATAATGTCTCCTTTAATATAATTTTGTTTTCACGAGTACTCAAAACACTTGACTTACAAGTTTTTCTTCGAGAGCTTGAGAAACAGTTCGTTATAAAGTTATCTGAGTAGTTCTCAATCAGAGCCCAACATATATGAGTTATACATATTCTCTATAAGCTTTCTTTGAATAAAGCTATTACTATAAAGGAAAGTATTATTTCACTGATAAAAGTTTCATAAAAACTATTCACGTAAAATGGGACACCTGCACAAGTATCATATAACTTGATTCCCCTTGGGTTTTTTGTTTTCAACTTCGTGCAGAGTTAAACAATGGCTTTCTGCACTAGCAGTCCCTAATTTAGCAATGAAATACAAGAGGGAAGGCAACTAGCCGTCACCTCCACCACCGAGTCGTTTATTAACAAATAGTGAGATTGACCGTAATATCATAACGTCCCCATGACTGAAAGGGCAAGCACGTTTGTTATGACGACTATTCGATCCCACAATCCTCTGATTTCGAGTCGAGCGCTCTAACCACCAAGCTATGCTGAGCTTTCGCAATATTGAACTCGAGGCTTTGTTTAGTGTCCAATGCATTCTTTATTACATACAAACTAAGAGCGTACCAGAACTGGCACAGAGCAGATGATAAACCGGCTCTTAATTTAATTAACACATATTTTATATAATTATACTCCTTATATATGACCTCGAAGTTATATAATTCTATTTTTGTAATATTCGATCAATTAATATTTTTAATCCCGACAGCTTAATTAGTTATCCGTACCATATAGGTGACGTGAAGCGCACCTAACTATTTTTTCCCAGCCTATCTTGTCCAAACACAGAGTCTGTTTCGGCTTAGAATGTTCAACTTCTTCCCACATCTTCATAATGAAGGGGTTTCAAAACTTTTCTTAGCCAGCTTTACGATCGCATCAGGAAATCACTTTAGATGGTTCCCGCCTCTTATAGCCAGAAGTGCATACAACTTTCCTGTTTTTAAGGAAGTTCTTCGATGATGGACGACAAATAATTATATAGATTTTTGAAGTGTGCGTTTTACGAGCTAAGAACTGCAGTCTGGTTTACTTCCCACAATAATGTTATTCAGAAATATTCAGTGACGAAGAACCACCATCATTAATTAACGTTAAGGTCTTTTAAAGAACTACTTGAGTCACAAATGTTTTTCAGAGGTGTTAAGCAGTGAAAATAAGTTATAAATTAAGTTTCTTATACACTGTTATGCAGATGAGACATACAGCTGCTCTTAAAAGGTATGAGTGGGTTTGGTTTGAATTTCCCGTAAAGCTACATGAGGGATATTTACGCTAGCCGTCCTAATTTAGCAGTGTAAGACTAGAGAGAAAGCAGCTAGTCATCACCACACACGGCCAACACGTGGCTACTCTTTCACCAACGAATAGTAGGACTTACCATCACATTATAACGCCCCCCCCGGCTGAAAGGGCAAGCATGTTTGGTGTGGCGGGGATTCGAACCTGGACCTTAGGATTACGAGTCCAGTGCCTTAACCACCAGGCCATGCCGAGCTAGGGTTGTGTGTTTTCAAGTACAAACATTTACCTCATAGCTTCGCAACCTCTTGACCAATTTGAGATCTAATTACAGCTTTTGGCTCAAAAGGCCAAACTCTTTCGATTGGTGTATTTGTTCATGCTCAAAGTTCCATAGATTAATTTATTTTAATCCTGCATAAATGAATTTCGATTTGAGAGTAGTCCGGTAGAGGTCTTGATGAGTAATAAAATCGAATCGGGTATACCCGCGCTAGCATAGCTGATAAAAAGGAAAACAAAGATCTCATAGAGTAATTCACTCTAATCCCATCTAAAATAATTTCGGCCTGGCATGGCCAAGCGTGTTAAGGCGTTCGACTCGTAATCTGAGGGTCGCGGGTTCGAATCCCGGTCGCACCAAACATGCTCACCCTTTCAACCGTGGAAGCGTTATAAATGACGGTCAATCCCACTATTCGTTGGTAAAAGAGTAGCCCAAGAGTTGGCAATGGGTGGTGATGACTAGCTGCCTTCCCTCTAGTCTCACCCTGCTAAATTAGGGACGGGTAGCGGAGATTGCCCTTGAGTAACTTTGGGTGAAATTCAAAACAAACAAACTAACTAAAATACTTTCAAGTGCCGCGGCTGTTGAGGATTCTCTCTTGTTGTTACATGGATTTGGAATTTTTAACCCGAATTTCGTTCTATGCACACATAAGATACAGAACCAGATTACAGGCAAAAAAATTCATTAAAGTAGAAATACTGGCCAGAGATAAGGTAACTATTCAGCAGCACTCGCCGCCTCAAGGGGTTTATCCAGATATTTTGACTGAAATACAGGATTGACTACAAGTTTTATGAAAGGCACAAACTGGAAAATGTGATGCTAGACGACATTTCCGACACTTCTATACTTTGACACACCACTAAGCCTCATCAGGTCCTTTTGTTACGTCACTAAATTTGGAGTTCCTTTCTGATACTGTTACTGTGCTAATATAAAACATACATTTCCGTATCAAATCGTCCCCCGCTAGTACAGCGGTATGTCTCCGGATTTACAAATCAGGGGTTCGATTCCCTCGGTGGGCTGAGCAGATAGCCCGCTGTGGCTTTGCTATAAGAAAACACCGTATCAAATCATTTGACAAACACTAGCTGGCTCGCACCAAACGTGCTTGTCCTTTCAGCCGTGGAGGCCTTATATTATGACGGTGAATCCCACTATTCGTTAGTAAAAGAAAAGCCCAAGAGTTGGCGGTGGGTGGTGGTGTCCAGCTGCCTTTCCTCTAGTCTTACACTGCTAAAGTAGGAACGGCTAGCGCAGATAGCTCTCGTATAGCTTTGCGCGAAAGCAAAAAACAAACTATGCGAAATGCACGTCTCTTATTTCCGTTACATAATCTATAATCTAACCTTCTACTGACTTTTGTCTTCTGATATAAATGTTAATGTTTCAAGTTGCTCGAACAGTGATATTATTATAACATTATTTAATGCTATTAAGTATAATTATAACATTATTTTTAGATTAAGATTGTCATGATATAATTTCTAAACGTCTTCAATATTTGTGTTTGTTTTTCCCAGCAAAAACCCAAGGATGCTCTTTCTTATTTTTTAGACGGACATCTACTATCTTGTCCATTGAAAGACGGTCTCCTTATTATAATTTTTAGCAGACTAATCATGCTATCACCATATCTCCGCATTTAGACAGAGCTTAAACAATCTCCTGCCACTGCGCGTAACGAATCTTATTTGCATATTCAAATGAAAGGAATGTTTTAGAGATGTGTGACTGAGAGAGGAGTCTTGATGAAATTACCTCTTGATGTATAAGCTGATATCCATTTTGTTATCAGTTTCTAACATTTACTTTTGAATATATGGATGACGTAAAGATCACAATCTTGTCATATCTTAGTGAGTGCTACAGCAAAATGGACAACTTATAAAACTGTTTTCAAACTAAAATAGTTCAGCTCTGCTTCATAAAACAACAAATTCTATTGACTTTTTATTTATTTAATTTGTTACTTTTGCTGTTGATAAACTTGAAATAATAAAACCTTGATGTATTTGGTCTTATTAAATCACATTGTGCTTCAATTTTATAAATTATGTTCCTTTTTCTTTCTCTGTGTATTAAAGACGTTAGTTTTTCGAAAGCAAACAATTTAAATATGCGTGATTGGAATCGAAATAGGAAAGATATGAGATTGCAATGTATTATTTTATTAACATACTCAAGTATTAAAAACAGACATGCTGTTTCGATTGCTTCCAAATAACAGATAGTGATTGAGCAACGCTTTTCGTTTCGTTATAGAGTGTGACGATAATCCAAGAGTTGGGAAAAAAAAAGACAATCACCTCAAATATAGTATTTAAAAAAGTTTTGATTTTTATTAGTAATCCCTATAGACAATACTTACTTGTCTAGTTATCGTGGCGATGCAAATGCTTGCTTGTAAACAATTAGATACAAGGGATAGTCGATGATTTTCAAGCTGAGTTTTAGAACACATGATATGTTAAAACTAAACATTCCGAGGACAATACTGGTATTAGTTTTAATCAGTCATTTCATCATGACAATCTTTAAATCACTTACGTTGTGGTTGTTTATTCTTACGACTGCAATATGCAACCTATATTATTTATACCTCAGCTTGATATATTGGAGCTGCCAAAACCTTTTGCACGTGTTTCATTGTTACGGGTAATTCATCAAACTATAATACTAATTAATGCTAAGAGAATTAAGTTGTTTCTCAATATATAAAATAACTTCATTCTGTGGTGCAAATATAAAATAATCATACTGCTTATTTTTTAACATTATCTGAGGACAAAAAATGTTGCGTCGTGTGAT
The DNA here is from genome assembly GCF_004210375.1 of Tachypleus tridentatus. Classification (NCBI taxonomy): domain Eukaryota; kingdom Metazoa; phylum Arthropoda; class Merostomata; order Xiphosura; family Limulidae; genus Tachypleus; species Tachypleus tridentatus. Next base: position 45,903,939 of record NC_134836.1, read on the forward strand.
ATATATAATTTTTTATAGGTTTCTTAAACGTTCACAGTAGATTTACACTTATGTGTCATATGCCGTTTTAACCGCCGCTCTACACACGAGCAATACAATTGTTTTATGACATTCGTTGTATAGATTTAAGAAGAAAGATGGTCCTAGATGGTCCTAGCGATCTTACAAATGGATTATTTCGAATGTCATTTCCAACAAAATCAAAGTTCTTTTCTTGAACAAAATCTTTAGTAGCCCCTTTTTATATTTTCACTCAATAGCCACTAATCAAAACTGAGTGAAAAACTTTCTTATTCACATCCGTACCACTGGAAGATAAGAAAAAAAAAATCGAGAAATCTTGTCGGACGTCGATTGCTCAGTTTCAACTAAGAAATCCTTTTGAGACGCTGTGCATTCACGTTTGTCCGAAGTGCACTGCAAATGAAAGTTTGCTGCTCGGTAAGTGAGGCTTTTGTTGTCAAAATTCGTTGCCCATTTAATCTTTATAACATATTACTCTTCTCTCAAGCCGGTCTTTTCCAGGTGTTGTGAGCGATTTATGCCCCAATATACCTTCTTCTCAAATAATATTCAAGGAAAAAAATGTACCAAAGAAAATGAAATATTAGCCATCTTCATTCTAACCACGTGAATTTGAGCACCTAGACCTATTTTTTAAGCAGGAGAAAACCGACCATTTCCTAAAGAAGAAAAGAGCGTGGATACTTACTGTCAAGTTGTATGTATAGTGCACAACACTTTTACTCTAAAATGGTCCAAAATTTCATCTAGCGTTAAAAGTGGAAACTACTGTTTTTATACCAGAGAACAACGTATTGTCTCATTATCTTCTACTCATGAAAATCCGTACATTCTTTAGTAATTTTGTGAAAAGAGCCATGTCCACTTCAAACTGAATTTTCACCCTAGGCTCTAGAGTTGGGTAGGGGCTAGAGTATTGTAGTCTGTGTGTGTCTGTCTGTGTTCTTCGCGCGTATTCCGAAAACTGATAGACCGACATACACGAAAATTTACTGAATTGAGAAGTACGTAAGGGATGGTTCTTCTTCAATTTGGTCCAGATACAAATCCGATTCTGGGTCACTTTGAAACACTCTTTATATATATAAGGTGAAGACTCGGCATTTTCGCAGTTTTGGGTTATTAACTCTGTAAAGTGTGGTCTTTTATATGCAAAAACGGCTCGTTTGGGCTGAGAAAACACTTTACATAGAAGAGCGAACAACGTTTCGACCTTCTTCGGTCATCGTCTGGTTTTTGCATATAAATTTCTCAACAAGTGGGTTTCTCGTCATCACTGATTAAAGTGTGGTCTGATTTGTACCAAATTTAGCACATTAAAGTTGAGACTGGTCATCACACTGAGAAGAACGATATAAAGTTAATTATAATTGTTAAAAGTTAATTATATAAAGTTAATGCTCCTGATTTACTTTCTTTTTTTTTATTTTAATGAACTTTTCAAAAAATCCATCTGTGTAAAATGGGCTAACTAAGTGACTAACATAATGTGGAATTGGTTTACATCGTCTATAATGAAATAGTTTGATTCTGTGATAGTTATATTTACATATTTATAAACTGTTGAACCATTCGTTCATCACGGCAGAGTTAACATATTTATTATTTATAAACCTTTAAAAAGACACCGAGGATATTGTACTTACTATTTTCTTATGCATCATTCAAGAACATTTTTTTATTAAATTAATAATAGTCTATACACTAGGCTACCCTTCCATTGTTCAACGACAAGTTTTATTTTTAATTAATCTGGACTGCGTTCCCTGTTTATTGATAAATTATTTATTTTAAAGATTTATGTTTCATTACGTGATGTCAAAAAGAAAGGATCTAAATTACATTTAAATATTTATTTTAAATGTGGGCTATCTATGTTCTGCCCACCACGCGTATCGAAATGCAGTTTTGAGCGTTGTTAGTCCTCAGACATAACGCTGAGCCACTGGTGGGTTATTTACTATTTATTTTAAAAAAATATGTTTCATTACGTGATGTCAAAAAGAAAGAATCTAAATTATATTTAAATATTTACTTATTGAAAATTGTTTACCAATCCTAAAATTCCAGAACGACCCAAAACTTTTGGCCATAGCTCGACAAATGATGGGTAATTAATAATTAACCATTAAAGTATTGTATTCTAGGGTTAATTTTCCAATATATTTTGTTATATTATGTTATAAAAGTAAAACTTGTGCATGACAATGGTTTCAATTCCTAGTTTAACCACACAGGTAAGGCTGGCTGATTTAATGAAAATTAATAAAACCTTGATTTTGTTTCATTTTTACCAATACCTGCATTATGTTCGTAATATACATGTAAATAATACAATAAAAATTGCTCTTTGTCCATGCGAGGTTTGTTTAGTGCGATTTTTAAAAAGAAATAATAGTACTGTAAATATTATTTATGTTTTATATTACTACACTATATAATGACAAGTTTTGTAAAAGAAAATACAATAATATTATATTTTCAGGAACTCGATTATAAAAGGTCTTTATTTTAAGATTGTTCATTTCTTGCAGAGATATATATGGACACTTTTCCGATAATAATAATATTAGTGAGAAATGTATTTCTTGCTTTCCGATTGTGTATATTATAATAGAATTTTTGATAAAATCTCAATACCCGAACTAATTTATTTATTATCTTTTTTTTCAAAAACAAACAGAGTAAAATAATATTTTATAACAAATATTTCCTCCTGCTCACGTCCCCCGCTTATGATTTACAATGCTAAAATTAAAGATTCGATTCCCCTTGGTTGACACGACAAACAGCCCAATGTGGCTTTGCTATAAGAAAACACACACACTTCTGCCCAGAAACTTAATATTAAAGATACCTATGTCTAACCTCTAGGAGTCTCTGATATGAGTCTTTAGGCCATGTATTACCTAAGGGGCCGTTAAAGTCGAAAATACAAAAATACAAGAAAATAACGTGACAATAGCAAATATAGACTAAACTATATTCCTTGTTTATTCGTGTATATATGTCGTTAGAACAAGTCTGTGACTAAACTAGCAGTTTTGAATTTCTTTCTCCGTTTACTGACATTTCTTACAAAAAACCAAGTAATTCTATTTCAAACAAAAACGTAAGAAATTATATAGTTTAATTACTTTATAATGTATAATATGCCAGTACTAGATTACATATCAGCTTTTATGTTAATATTATGTTTTGTTTTTTCTACTTTTGTTTGGAATTAAGCACAAAGTTACACAACGGGTTGTCTGATCTGTGCTCTGCCCACTACGGGTATCGAAACTCGGTTTCTAGTGGTATGAGTCTGCAGACATTTCGCTGTGACACTGGGTATAGTTATTGTTTTATCGTCTGTTGTGAAATTATTCAATAACTGAAAGAATGAAAACATTTTAATGTATTTAAAGTTACGCTTCAATTAATATTTCATTACATACAAAATACTCGACTTTAAATAAAAAGAGTTAATGATGGATGACATACATCAGTTTAGGTTTGATATATTCACAGAACTATTCGAGTATTTAAAACTGTTTTACTTTTTGTACTTTGAACGACACACAGAACCAGTATTATGTCAGCTTTACCTGTCTGATTTGATGTATTCACAGAACTATTCGAGTATTTAAAACTGTTTTACGTTTTGGTACTTTGAACGACACACATAAATATTATGTCAGCTTCACCTGTCTGATTTAATGTATTCACAGAATTATTTGAGTATTAGAAACAGTTCTGTTTTTTGGTACCTTGAATGACACACAGAACCAGTATTATGTCAGCTTCACCTGTCTGATTTGTTAGCGACACGTTTAACTTCAGGGTAAAATTATTCTGTTAATCTCACCCCAAAACAACTCAGTAAAACCCCAAGGGCATTACCTTTGCAGCCACTCATGAATTTTGATATTTTCGTACTTAACTTGTTGCAAGGATGCATAAAAAAAGGAAAATAATTTTGAAGTAAATTACTGTTATTACAATCTAAATAAGCGGTTAAGGCTTTAGACTATAAATCAGGAAGGGAAAGGAGGCTGCAACTTATAGAAGAAAACCGGTACTGGAAACGACAGGCTTGGTTGAATCAAAGGGTTGAACGCCAAACTTAAGAATGTAACAACCATCAGAGTCCTATTCTATTTTTCTTCAAAACTATGTTCTAAAATGATGAAAATGATTTATTCTGAAAAACAATTAATAACTGTAGAATGTCTAAGTAGTTGAATATTAGTACTGACGATAACGCAGGAAACATCAATATTTAATATTTCAAGAGAAATTTATACTTCTAACAAATAATCATTTAATATTTTTCAGAAATCACAAAACCATTTGGAATACTTTCGTATCTAGGATAATTCATAGGTACTACTGTAAAAAATAAGTAGATCCGTATTCTACATTCCACTTTGTTGGCCCGGCATGGTCAGGTGGTTAAGACATGACTCGTAATCAAATGATGGCGGGTTCGAATACCTACCACACCAAACATGCTCGCCTTTTCAGCCGCTGGTAAAAGAGTAGTCCAAGAGTTGGCGGTGGGTGGTGATAACTAGCTGCTTTCCCTGTAGTCTTACACTCCTAAATTAGAAACGGCTAGTGCATTATTGTTGTATTTTAAATTCAGATTCAGAAAGGTTTGTATTTACTTGCTTAAAAAGAAAAATAGCCAAAACCAAACACTAAACGAGTTTATTTTAGAATACAGACGCTGAATGGCCTTTAATAGAGATATTTTGAGAATTTTATTTTTAAACGCGTGAAATTTTCCAGGGATTTCTTTCAAAAATAGTAATATTTTTCGAGTTTCATATAAGGGATCCGAATTTCATGTTTACCGAGAAAGAGATTGGATTAACTACAGTTAAAGAAGATTACTTTTAAAATTTAATGAAATAAGTTTATAATATTGAAGAAATTTCATTGTGTAGGTTTACTGCAAAACACAAACGATGAGAGAACTAAGTCTGTCTGCTGAGTCTTTTTATTTGGTTGATACACAAACTTTCGGCCCTGGTGATTTAGTAGGTTTAAGAGCTTATAAGGCTAAATTTTGTTGTTTGTTTGTTGGGGAGGGTACATCACAAATAGTTCATGTGTGTTTTGTTTGTGTTTCTCTTACAGAAAATCCACATTGGGCTATCTGCTGAGTCCACAGAGAGAAATCGAACCCTTGATTTTAACGATGTAAGTCCGTAGACTTACCGCTGTCCCAGCGGGGCCCCAAATAGCTCATTGTGCAACTTTATGCTGAAGAACAAACAAACAGAACTGTTTGTTTGATCACTTATTATTAACTGACACTGACAATATCCCCAGTTGTTGAGCGATAAGAACAAACTAGCAACAACTAAAAAAGCTGAAAAATCGTTAACTTCTTTTTAAAACATATTATAATTTTTTAGCAAAAGTAGCGATATTTGATAAAACACAGTAGTGCGTATCTTAAGTATAAACAGGAAAGCACAGTAGGCACTGTGTCCAGAACGTAAGTAGTTAATAACAAACAACGTTAATGGTTCACGCTAGTCTTGTAGGTCTCAACAAAAGACATACAGTGACATTCACATAATTGTTAACTTATCAAGTAGTTTTCCGGTGTCAATAAGTTTTTCTTTTTTCTCAACGAATATCTTTACTTTGTCTGTCGATCACTATTGAATCATCATTCAAAAATTCCGTGTTTATTACAGTGTATGAAATGGGTGTTCAATGATATATAAACCTGGCAAATCCTGCTTGTTGAACTACAGTAGTTGCATTTAATGAGCTTGTTGCTGTTTTACAACTGCTGTCATTGATTATACTGTGGTGTTAGAAGTAACACCATCTGTGAAAAACTTCAACAGTATTTATTGCTTATCAGTATTTAATTTCTGAAGTCACTATAATACCTACATGATCACATTTGTATGTGAATAATACCAATTCGTAAAGTCCCCCCGTGGAACAACGGCAAGTTTTACGAACTTACAGCGCTCAACTGACGGGGGTTGATTCCAATCGGTGTACACAGCACCTATCTCAGTGTAGCTTAGTTATAATAAAACACACACACGCACCAACATATATAAAATGTTTAACAATACCAAACGGCTGCTCGAATATTTTATGTCATGTAATATATTTGAATAAGTCGTTTTTTAATTATGAGGATAAATTGTTGATTTCTAACTAGAAACTGTTGTTTTCAGGCCGTGAAGCCTAACGAACCTGTTCTTTTAAATCCCTCTTTTTAAGTATTCACTATGTACAATTAACACTCCTACGAAAAGTGGGGCCTAATAGGCCATTTGCCATTTCATTTGATTTCATTTCATTAAATGAAATGGCAATTTCATTTAAATACAAATTTATTAGCCTAATATTAATAACCTTTCAAGTTGCTCTGGGGCCTATTAGGACCCACTTTTCGTAGGAATGTTAACACCAGATTACAAATCTGCTTGATACGCCTCACTCTTTCATTTCTTTAGCTTACCTAACTGTTTACGAATCATTTGTTGTGTACTTCAATTGTTGCCAGTTGACGTCATGTTACTCGAATTTTCTAAAACTTTCTCGTTGTTTTAATTTAGTATCGTTACATCGTGACATCTCTTAGTTTATAAAAACATTCTAGACCTCAGTCGAGAAATACATATAGACGTAACAGACGATTTCTAAAGTGAATTTCGTAATAGAACCCGAGTGTGTGGACTTTGACGAGAAAGATGCAATTATTTAAAGCTCTGTATATAATTGTGGTAACCAATAGTGTAATAAAGTTGTATACATATGTTTAATATCTTTTGAATACATTATTTTAAAAACAAGTAGATTGTGTGTTGTCTGCTTATTGATGAAATTTATCACCAACAAATCACAGACACCTACTGTAAAGAATCTGGCCCGATAAAAATCTGACAAAATTTTACTCATACGTAAAACTGAACTGAATAAAAAAAATGCTCAGTATGCAAGGTTAAGCACAGGTAATTAAACAGATCTAGTGTTTAGTTCCATGATGTTATAATTAGTTTCACGTGAAAGGCAAGTGAGGTTCCTCCTTTCTTGTTATCAATCATAATGTGGAGGTTCCGAGTGATTTTTCTGTCACGAATCTGCCCCTAACGTGTGTGATCTGCTAGAAGTTCAGTGAAAGAACAACAACATAAAAACAGACTTTTTTAAGTCACATTTCCATCACGTAGGATTGCAGGAGCTCTTATTCATTTTATTATGCCCTGAAAGATGAAGTGGATCCCGATGTAACTAATGTAAATAATCCTGAAAATTATAGACTATATTGAGAGAAATAAGTTGGGTGCACTTATACAAATGTTTGTACACACTGTAAAATGTCCAAGCAAAACAAAAACAACGATAAGAACAATAAGGAAAAGTGACAACTCGTGCTGTTACTGTCAACTCTCACCAACTGGTAAAACGTGAAGAGGCAACCATGTGTTTTATATAATTTCTGGCGTTACTGTTGGTGATATGGATGAGCTGATAAATATAAATTAATAATCCATTTGTGCTGTTGCTATAGGTAATCCATGTAATTCACTTACATTCACATTAGAATGGGTTAACTTAGTTATATTGACTAAGCAAAATATAAATCGATCTTTCAATTGTAGAGACTTGGAAATGTATAATAAGCTGCCTTCCCTCTAGTCTTACACTGCTAAGTTACGTAATAATACATTTTTATATGAAAAATAGCCGTTAGAATCAAAGATCAAATATATTGTTACAAATGTTTACAGTAAAGAAGGTTTCAGTTTATTTTTACCAAGAGCACTCACACTGCACGTGCATATGAGAAATAAATTTAAAACACATAAGCCAGCGACGGAATTTAGAGCAGTTAATTTTAATAAAATAAATTACCGAACAATGCATTATGCTACAAAATACCCTTTTGAACTTTATTCAGAAAAATAAGTCCAGTTATTTGACATGGGTTCTATCGATAGTTACGCCTGAACATCTTTACCATTATATCTCTTCATAGAAGTTGAATGTTTTTTTTTAAAAAGGTACCCACTAAATTTTCGAATATAAATAAAATTTTTCAAACAGTTTTATTTTTATTTGCCACTTATTTTTATTGATTAGGATGTTTGGTCTTTAAAAGTAAGACACAGTCACAAACAACATTCATATTACAAATACGCTCAGTCAAACATTCTCATTTAAGATAATAACATCTCCTTCCAGTTATCTCTACTCTTGAACTGATAGACTAGGAAACAGACAGCTATTAAACAGCGTCTACTGCCAACTGTTAGGCTACTCTAATCAAATACTGACATTTGATAATCTTTCTTACACCTCACCAACTGTTCCAAAGTGTTGACGGCCATTTTGCAACAACTGAACATTATAGACACGCTAGCTGTAGGCCACACCCAGCCTCAAACAGACGAACATCTCTGATTTTTGTTTATATCTTGCATGCTAGTAATACCAGTATTTAGTAGTAAAACAAATGAAAACCTTTTATTACATTGAATAACTATCAAAATAATTAGGGAAGTGTGTGTGTGTTTTTCGTATAGCAAAGCCACAAAGGGCTATCTGCTCAGCCCACCGAGGGGAATCGAACCCCTGATTTTAGCGTTGTAAGTCCAATTAGGGAAGAGATTATCGCTTTCTCACTAATCTCTTGTAATCTCACTAATCTTTTTACTGGCCATTTGGATAAATATTATACGATTTATAATCCGTAGAAACAATAAAATAACCCATGTTACTAAATACATGACTTATGCTCTATAGTCTGTTTTTATCACGATTAGATTAACATAATTTGAAAAGTGATGAATTTTAAACACTAATTCGTTCTTTAACATTAAAACTTGTGTACTTGAGAATGACTGTACCAGTGATGGAGACGTTGTACCTGTTAAAATACAATCTTACTTACTGTACAAACTGTTACTTACAAAAAAAAAATTGAATGAGGCTGTTTTGGAAGATGGATTACGTTGGTTTGGATAATTTCAGCTCTTGTGTTCTCTTTACAACCAATTAATTTTTGCTACTTTAAAAATGAATTACAATTCCTAGAAGAACAGAAATATTGTCCACAAAGCTGTATTGACAAATTACATTTAAGAATATCTGTTAGTCTACCATATTTTCCGCACACTATCTGACAATCCTATTAACTATATAAAAAAGAGAGATAGAAAAAGAAAGAATGAAAATAAGAATAGGTAGTATTAAGGTAACCACCTCTGCCTATTTCCCTGTACAACGTATTGTTATGTTTTCAATTTTTACAACTGAAGAGGCGGGCCAAAGCATTAAAATAGGTGGCCCGCAAGGCTTAGAGGGAATCTGCCTTTTGTACTATTCTAAAGAACAGCTGCTATCCAGCCCTTGGAGACAGCGAGTGGAATCGTACAGAAAGCGAATAAAAGGATGGGAAAGGCGTGAACGTTAATTCACAAATTCTATCTATTGCCACAAACAGTTTCATCTTTTCACGCACTGAATGAATTAAAACAAGCGGGTGGTGAACAGATAATCTTGTTGAGTGAATCCTCCAGGTGGCGCAGGTGACAGGAGGTAGCCACATGATCTCATCAACTGTGTCGTAAGATTATATATAGATATGCATAACGTATACCAAGATTTTCAAGCATAAATTGTTTGGAAAAAAAGGCAAAAACGTAGCGTCTGTTTCTTTTTTTCCTTTTCTTAACACATTAGATGCCAACCATTCAAGGGGTATCTGCGCATAGTCGTTTTTCATTTTGAGCAAATAGTTTAGAAAGAGGAAGCTAGCCAGCAACATCCACCGCCAATTCTTGGGCTGCTGTTGTGTAAAAGTACAGTGGTATCCGACCGTCATTATTTGGACTGGCATGGCCAAGCGCGTAAGGCGTGCGACTCGTAATCCGAGGGTCGCGGGTTCGCGCCCGTGTCGCGCTAAACATGCTCGCCTTCCTAGCCGTGGGGGCGTATAATGTGACGGTTAATCCCACTATTCGTTGGTAAAAGAGTAGCCCAAGAGTTGGCGGTGGGTGGTGATGACTAGCTGCCTTCCCTCTAGTCTTACACTGCTAAATTAGGGACGGCTAGCACAGATAGCCCTCGAGTAGCTTTGTGCGAAATTCTAAAAACAAAACAAACAACCGTCATTATTATAGCTCAAAATGTGAAATACGTTTTTACGGTAACGGGATGCGTTATATTCTCGATACGGACACTGTAGGATATATTCATCACTCACCACATGTACCGAAACGGCTATTGACCTGTAGGGAATTGGAGCTTTACTTCTACTACCTATTTTTTAGATATAATTAATTCTGTCAATAAATACTTAAAAACATTATTGTGTATTTTTCTGCCCCTCCATATTTACAAAACCACAGGGTTTTTTTTTATCATGTCACAAAAGTGTTAACATATTCTTCACAAGTTTGGCGATTAAAAAAAAAACAGCTGGACACCTCTGTTCTATTCACTAGGTCAGTAGGCAAAGACTGCTTTTCTAAATAAACAAATAGTTTTTATCTTACCATTACTATTGTTTACTCCTTTAGGTTAATAGTTATGTACATAATTTGATCCGTAGCAAAAAACAAAATATATTGGTGGGTGGGAGATCAAGCCAACCTAAAACCTCTGCTACCAGCCACTCATAATGATTTGTTTGTTTCGTTGTTTAGTGTATTGCGTTTTTAAATAGAGGTACTGTGTTGATTAGTGATTATGAATCACTCAAGAGAAAGAATACAACATCATACATTTTACGTATCTACACGAAAAAGACCCAAATTGTCATGTTAGTCGGAAAGCTGTTGCTGTTGAGCATTGTATTTTGACACGAAGAAAAGATATGTTAAATCAAATCCGTCATCCACACGAACAATGACTAAACGACTGAAAAGAGCAGAAAAATAATAAGCTCGTGCTGCACGTGCCAGCGCGTGTTCCTCATATACAAAAGAACTTGGATATTGCTTATTTACAATGTTTTATTGTGTTTTAAAAAATCATATAAATTAATCATATTCAGTCGTCTTCAACTTTCGCCCTGTTCACAAATTCTTGAATTAATAATTAAAACTTGGAAGTTGTTGACGGCCATTTCACTCTTGTCGTTTAACTAAACGCCATGTTCCAGAAGTTCATACAAGTTTTACGCTAAACAAAGATAAAATTTCAATGCTATAGAAACCCAAAAACTGTTTCTTGATAAGCGATAAAAAAATCTGTTTTATTGATTATAGAAAAAAAAAGGAAATAATTTGTAAGTTATATATTTTTTTGTTAAAGTTGTTGTAAAAGAAGAAGCGAACAGCAACTAAAGTATTTTTATTCTGACGGCCAAGTTTCCCTCCCTTCTACATTGATATTCAACGGTATGTGAACTTATAACACTGCAGCTAATGGACAGGTTCCTGCGGTTGGCGCAGCACAGACAGCTCATTGTTTTGCTTTGCGTTTATCAACAGATAAACAAAACTTACGACCACGATTGTTTCATATTTTTCAAATATGAATGAACAAACTGTTCTAGATGACGATAGGCTTAAAGATCGTAAAAGTTTTATCTGTAAGAGGTCGGCTGGAATTAATATTAGGCGATAAACAAAAATATTAGGATTTTGATACTGATTTCTTGCATTATGTCGAACAAGGGTAAAGCTATTGTTTGTTTCTTTCTTGAATTTCGTTCAAACCTACACGAGGGCCATCTGCGCTAGCCATTCATAATTTAGCAGTGTAAGACTCGAGAGAAAGCAGCTAGTCAGCATCACCCACCGCCAACTCTTGAGCTACTACCAACGAATAGTGGGATTAACCGTAACATAATAACGCCCCCACGGCTGAAAGGGCGGACATGTTTGTTGTGACGGGAACTCGAACCTGTGATCCTAAGATTACGAGTTAAGGGTCCTAACTACCTCTACCTGGTTATGCAGGGCCTGATTTATTCGAGAAAAATAACAAAGCAATAAGTATCGAATAATCTATTACATCGTTTCACCATTTTTTTTTACAGATACAACCTTTAAATTAAAGCACCTCGTAATTCATTACTGCCGAGTTTATGTAGTTTATCGTCATAGAATTAGTTGACAGATTCTTTAATTTTTCATTTCTTCATAAAGTAACGTATATATTCCATGCATCCAAACTCTACAGGATAGCAACCGAAAAAAATGGCTGATAAAAAATATGCTTAAATTATAGGTAGGTTAGTATAGGTGTTTGCACGTGGCCAGGTGGTTAAGGCACTCGACTCGTAATCTGAGGGTCGGTGGTTTGAACCCCTGCACCGAATATGTTTACCCTTTCAGCCGTGGAAGCATTATAATGTGACTATCAATCCCACTATATGTTAGTAAAAGTGTATCCCAAGAGTTGGCGGTGGGTGGTGATGTCTAGCCGCCTTCCCTCTAGTCTTACACTGCTAAATTAGGGACGGCTAGCGCAGAGAGCCCTCGTGTGGCTTTGCGCCAAATTCAAACACAAACAAACAAAACAAGCATACGTGAAGATGTTAATTCTAAGTGTTTGAGGCTAAATTTCTCTCGTGTAATTAAGTCTTATGTTATATGCTACGATCGGACCCTATAATATGTGTCCAGCAACGATCAGTTGCAAACTTTCTTTGTTAAGCTGAAAATGACATAAAATCGTCGAAACGTTGTTATTTATTTTGTTTTAATTAAGGTTTTAATACCAATACCATCCATCTTTAAAATACATTTTTACTTCGAGTGGGTTTTTCGTCATCATGTAAGAATGATTTTGAACTGTAGACGACAGACAACGATCTTAACAACATAAGTAAAAATATACGTAAGAGCGACAATATGATACGTCAATATTTATTTTTCATACGATATTTCTATGTTTATAAGGATCAACGTAAGATATGAGAAAGTTAGAAAGATGGAATTGCTAGAGTTAAAGTGTCAAAGTAAAAATAAATAGAAGCTATTTCTGGTGAGGGTCATCACCATAAAACGCTAATCTGAAAAAAAAAAAAAAGATACTTAACTTAATACAATTTGTTTATTTGTTTTTGAATTTCGCGCAAAACTACACGACGACTATCTGCGCTAGCCGTCCCTAATTTATCAGTGTAAGACGAGATGGAAGGCATCTAGTCATCATCACCCATCGCCATCTCTGGGGTTACTCTTTTATTAATGAATAGGGGGATTGATCGTGACATTAGAACGCCCCTACGGCTGAAAGGATGAGCATGTTTGGTGCAACTGGAATTCGAACCCGCGACTCTCAGCTTACGAGTCGAGCGCCCTAACCACCGAGGCATGTCGGTCCGTTAAACAGGAATCCTATAAATAAGTAAATACTTAAATAGGATTATTTATAGCATTACTTACATCTACACGTTTTAAAACAAATACCTGTATTAGGTTAAGAATAAAAACAATTCATGAGATTGAAATTTGTTTCAAACCTACCCTTAATTACTATTGATTGAGAGAAGTTAATGGCTCAAAGCCACGAGAGCCATTTTAATTGCATCAGGCTTCAAACAACAGAGCTGCAGGTTGTACTTGTTGGTTATTCACAAAATGGCCACCAACTGCGTAAACCAAAGATTATACACCTGAGGTTTAAATATATTTCTTCCTTTCTGACACATGTTAGGAGCCTAACCTATAATTACATATGAGAAGGACGGATTTTCACATATAAACGACTTGTTCCTACTTTCGTGTCGGCGAGAACTTCCGACTCGAGAAAGCTCTGTTTATTTATTACTTCTTTTGGTGATTTTTACTTGGACTTCTAAGTCATGCTAAAAGTACGTTTTTCAATCCATGAAAATGTATATTTCCAGTTAAAACTAAATTTAAATGAATCTGTAATTACGTGCGTGACATAGGAATGCCATAATGTTTGGATAACATTTCTGATAAGTTCCACAATTTCTGATTGTTTTTTTGTTTTTGGCTTACAATACCGAACCGTCCTTAACGTACGCATATTTCAGCACATAATTAAACTATCATGGATGTAAAATAGGCAAAATCATGCTATGATGTTTTCAATGAAACAAAGCGGTTGAGATAACAGACTAGTGGTACCACAGGCCAGAAACAATTTCACATCACCTGCTGTGTCAGACGATTAAAATCGCATCAATATTAAGTTCAAGTTGCAAATGTTGATTAAAAATAAGTTTTCATGACTACAAACATAGAACCTCCGGTAGGCCTCCTGCAAGACACACATACAAACTGGCTCTGACACAGTATATCTAAGATAGCGCAAAATATTTTCAATGTTTGGATTACTGGATTCATTACATAGAAAAGCTATGACTGCTTTTACATAATATTTCTGCATACCTAATTTCAAGATGAAAATAAACATGAAAATTAAGCCAGTTTAGTGTCCTCTTATGGAAAATGTAATAAGGAAATAATGCTAAAAATATCTTGCAGTATTTACTGATATCACAAGTAAATACTTCTGTAAAACAGTATTTTCTTCAAAAAGGCGGGAGGTACCACGTGTTAGCTACATAATGAGTAAATGAAAAAATAATTATTTTACTTTAACACCTTTTGTTTAAATTGTTGGAGAATAATTTGTGATTTTTACGGGTATTTCAGTATTGAGATAATTCAGTTTAGTCGGTAATTTCGACAAAATCATACGTTTACCTGGCTCACAGGTAAAACTCTTACAAAATACACCTCCATAAAACAACAATCAGTCAAGGGCGTTGGGAAGGGTGGTATATAGTGGGCATTTGCCTCCAGACGCCGAAATCGGGGGAGCCAAATTAACACCTGTGTTACCCAAGGGGACTTAGCAGTTCCTATAAGACTAAGGCTTATTGAAATGTTTATGTTATTTATTGACATTAAATTTTATTATATTATCAGAAATACTACCGTCTAAAAAATGTCAGTGTTAGATTGATTTAAATACACTAACTATATTTTTTCTTAAAAGCTTCCAAATATTAAGTAATTATTAGCCTGCATGACCTCAGCTTTTTTATGCCCCAAATAAAATAAATTTCTTCGTTAATTAACCTCTCTAATAATAGCGAAACACTTGTATTATTCCACTTTTATTATCCTATTCTACGCTAATTAGAACGTTATTGAAACAATAAGTACTTACAGACTTGGAGTTAAAGTTCCAAATGTCTAACATCTATTCAAAATAAAATAAAAAACACATGTGGAATCCCTAAGTCTTTCCTCTCCACTGGTAGGCTCTTAAGTATATGCACCCTATAGACGATAAGCATGACTATTCATAATGATATATGGCTAAGAGTAGATGAATAGGGTTCATCGTTTTTCCAAAGATGATAACATGTATTAGCTTTTATTACAATATGATCCTAATAAGGATTCTAACTGTTAGAACGAAGAGAGAAGATTTCCAACGATCGTAATTTTAACAATAAAACAACTGTTTACTTTAGTTAACTCATTTCCTTACGAATTCAATATTTGTGTTAACTTTAAATATAACTATACGTTGTCATAAGATTTGTAGCTCAGATGTTCCAATATTTAAGGACTGAGCATACCCTACTGGCTAGTGTGCCAAATAAATAGCTTTGCAGGTCGAACTTGCAGAAATAAAAACAATAAAAGAATCTCGCGCGGCATCTACACTTGGAAGCTGTAGGTGCATTTGAATGGTGATGGTTAAACTCCACTACTCAGTCGGACAAGAGTAGTTAAAGATATGGCGGTGGGTGCTGCAGACTAATTACCTTTTTCTTCCTCTAGTTCATCAGATCAAATTTTAAGGACTACTGTCCCTTGAGTAGCTTTGCGCGAATATCCGTAAATAAAGAAACAAAAAACTAATCTAATCTATAAGGTTGTTTGGTCAGTTTGCATTGGATGATGGGTCAGAGGTAAGTCTCCAATCTTTCAACAAAAGATACGGGGTTCGATTCCTTGTAGTAGACACAAGAGATAACCCAATATGACCTTTCTCTAAAAGGACCAATAGCTAATTTTGTTTAAGATTCCACACATTCTCTTTTCTACTGTGATGAAGAACGTATCTATTCTTCTATTCACATTTTTCTATACCAAGGAGTTTGATTATATTCTAATTTTATTTGTATCGTATTTAATTGTTGTAAAGGATGGTTATAAGGTCAGTCTGGGTATTTGGAACAGTCTGTAAGAAATGTAGTCTGTAACGGATTTATTATTATATATTTATTTTAATATCGAAGTTTGTGTAAGTTAAATTGTGTGCGTGTAACTAATGGTGTTAAATGTGTATTGCGAAATTCACGCTTGTTCTTTAAATTTATAGAAGATTCTCAAGTGTAAGAATCAACAATATATGTTTCACTGAGACAAGTGTATTATTGCCAAATGAAGATTCGATAACCTCGTCTAAAGTTTATAAATCGACGTGCAGAAACCCTTGGAAACTATAACTGTGATTAACGCTTATTAATCGGGAAACTACAGATACTTGACCAGGAACGTTTATAGATTTCAAACAATACAAACTGTTTAACTCCAGTGAATTACCATTCGTGCGTTAGTGTTGCTACGTGAACATTAGATATTTTTGTCAGAGACAATTTAACTTGTAAACGGCATGAGACCAGCCCAGAATAAAGAGTTAGCTAGCTAACTATTGACTGTAATGTACTGATATCAACTCGAAAATAATTTCACTCATTGTGAAAATATTCAGTTTGTTTGTTTTTGAATTTCGCACAAAGCTACTCGAGGGCTATCTGTGCCAGCCGTCCATAATTTAGCAGTGTAAGACTAGAGGGAAGGCAGCTAGTCATCACCACCCACCGCCAAATCATGGGCTACTCTTTTACCAACGAATAGTGGGATTGACCGTCACATTATAACGCCTCCACGGCTGGGAGGGCGAGCATGTTTAGCGCGACGCGGGCGCGAACACGCGACCATCGGATTACGAGTCGTACGTCTTATGCGCTCGGCCATGCCAGGCCCAAAATATTCAGTTCCAGACCAGACAGAAAACTCAGTGTTGTTTGTAAAGCTTTTGTATATAAATCATTATTTGTAATAAACGTTATTATAAATTATATTGTTATTTGTATATTGATATATATTTGTGTTAAGAAAAAAACTGTGTGTATCAGTCTTGTTGACAAATGTCATACATTTAACACATATCGACGTTTACTGAACTTCTTAGTTTAGATTCAAATTTCCGGATATTTCAAATCATAATACGTAACATAATATATCGGAGATTCGTATCCGTCTGGGATAAATCATGATACGCAACAAGTCTCAGGTACGGATAAAATATTTTGCGTCCATGCATAAGGACTACTACAAAACAAAACACATTCAAGAATCTTATAGAGGTTTTAACACACTTATTTGAATTCTATTTAAAATATTGTCATTATTAATGTCAGGCTATCCTATTCTTAGATGAATCAAAGTTTCATATTTCTGCCACTGAAGGACAGGTTCGTGTCTGAATAGCTCTGTGCTTTGTTGTTGGATATGACTGTTTCAGTGACAGTTCCATATAGTTTGGCAAAGCATCAATATAAATTGATAAACGTATATAAACGTATATGAAAGTCGGTGGTATCTTGACATATTCTGAGACCCAGTTAACGAACTTTCTCAGGTGTAACTGACATTGTGATGCAGGATAATACTTAATTTCATATTTTCAAGTTAGCATGGGTCCTTTAAATAGGAAACTACAATGAATATGAACTGGCTAACAAGATGTTTTTATTTAAATCGCATAGAACATCTCAAGGCCCTTTTTCTTGGACAATATAAATGGGTTAACCTACCACCTGCTGTTGTACTGACTGAACTTGGGTATAATCTTCGAGTACATTATCCATTGACTCTGGTTCGGCATGGCCAGGTGATTAGAACGCTCGACTTGCAATATGTGGATCGCGAGTTCGAATCTCCGTCTCACCAAACATGCTCGCTCTTTATACCTTGGGGACGTTACAATGTGACGGTCAATCTCACTATTCGTTGGTAAAAGAGTACCCCAAAAGTTAGCTATGTGTGGTGATGACAAGCTGACTTCCCTCTAGTTTTTACACTGCTGAATTAGGGAGGGCTAACGCAGATAGCTTTCGGGTAACTTTGCACGAAATTCAAAACAAACAAAGATCCATTCACTTATCTGAAATGTGCCCTGCAGTTAAAGAGGATGTATGTATACCAAGAGTGTGTGTTGTTGTTGCCGAGAAATTATTTGTTACCAAAAATAAAACTTTCAGACAAGTCCATTTAAGTCAGGTCCTAGCCTCAACAAGTTAAATGATCACAAGCTGGTCCTGTAATACAAATCTTTAAGCTGACAATCAGGGTTTGAATCTATGTAACTTTAAAAAATATATTCTACCCACTTTCATTTGTTATAAACGTGACAGTTAGTTCTTTAGTGTTAATAGTTGGTAGTAAGGACTGCTTAACGGTTGCTTGCTCTTTTATCAAAATTAAGAGCAGCAGGAGATAGCTTTAAAAGTTTTCCCATAATTTCAAACTAATTAAAATTCTTGGTATAACTTATTTATGTACAAAAAAGTAAATATTTCTGTCATACTTTTATTAGTGGAGAGAATATGATGACCGTAATTAAAATGTGAAAGATTAGAAGTAAAATAAAAGTGATTTTGGGCATATGAGAAACCAGTAAATGAGATATTTACTTGGATATCAGATTAGGTTTCTAAGTGACGATAGTAATGTTTCGTGTTATATGCATGACTTTCCACACAGGATACAACGATTTAACCTCTCTACTGGTGAGCTTTGTAGTTTTTATCTTCAGTAACCATGTACAATGCCAAACAACAGAAGAAGACAAGACCTATTGTAATTGTAAGCAGTAATTATTTTATATGGTATTTTCAATGCCTGGGGATAATGATGTCTGGAGAATTCCAAAACTGTAGCATACGTTTTCTCACATATGATGACGTGAATCTTCCATACCATTATTTTTTACTGAATGCCTTCCTGTAATTAAAAAACAACAACACAAACACGCAGTCATTAACACAACAAAATAATTAAAGGTTACAACCAGTGTCACTTATTTAAACACCTACCTTAATGTAAGTTACTTATAGTAATTATAGAACATTATAGACGCCAGAAACATAACTCGAGCACTGCTTCCCAAGCCTAGAAGTACGTATCTGTTAAGATTCCATTTTCGTTACTTTATCGGTTCTTCTGAGATAAAACTGTAGCCATGTGATTACAGGTCTTCCCTACTGGAATAATGACAACAGCGATAATGGGGTAATAAGAACGAAGGCAGTTAATGTTTAGGACACTTTCACAAGGATTAATGTGTTTTGAAACTGCTAAATAATAAACACTTTCTTTTAGTTCAGCAAGAATATGAACATCAGGAACGAACTTGTGGAGGTAACACATTAATTATTGTTTATTTACATATATAATTTCGTCCTTGATAAAACTCATTAATGGAGGATAGACCTTGCAGTAATCTGGACTGTCAACGTTGTTCTAAGCGTTGAAAAGATTAGGGAAAAATTATCGTTTCCTTTTCAAGTACAGACCCATATTTCTGTCTTAGTTGTGCAGAAAATATATGGCGTTGTTGTTAGTAATGTAGTTTCTGTGTGTTTGGATGCTATGTACAAAGCTACACACCAAGTGTCGAAACCTGGTTCCTGGGAGTATAAGTTGGGAGATATACCACTAGGTGACAGTTTTGTATGAGAACCTACTGCTGACCTTATTATTTAAAGTCAATGCCAGACAAACTTTTGTGGTATGACTGTGTATTAGTTAATAATATAAGAATCAAATGTATCGTAATATCAAGATCGCGAACAAACAACACTAATCATTTATAGACATGATTATATATATTTACCCCTACACTTAATTACGTAATTAAGTACTTATAAAAGGATTGTTATGTCATTATAAAGTGTAGTACAATATCAAGACTTTACTGTTACCATTACTGATAGTAGCATTCGTATTAAAAATAGATGTTCAACAGAGTATATTTCAGATTCTTGTTGATGTTTTTTATAAGTTTTGGTTTATTTAGAAACTGTAATGACAGTGTTTATCTGCCGAGAAAGCACGGTTGGCGTATATAAAGTACCAACTTTTTTTTTATTATAAAATATTTAACTTACTAAAAAATATAGACACTAAGACTACTTCTTTAGAATTCCAGACTGGTGTACAGTTTACTAGAGTTTTTTTGTCAGTAATCTGGGAGTGGAAATGTAAATAAAAAAAAAATCCTTCCTTGGTGCTTAATGGCAGTAAGCTTAAATATAAAGCAGTTCTTTATTGATCCATGGAGACGGAATACAGATTTTAATGCTTCATAAAAGTTGATTTCAGACTATCTGCTTCTGTCATGTTATAGAATAGTTCGTTTACAGATAACACAAGTAAACTGTCTACAATATATTGGGACATACTAAAACTATCTTACGAGCACCATACTTTGGGAGGTACAGAGACTTGGCAACTGTCAGGTTGAATCTATTTGCATGATTACAGTCACAATACAGTTAGTCTGCAAGACAACGAACATGAGTACAGATATGTAAGAGTTTAAAGAGGTCATGCTAGTAGGAACTTGACTGTCTGTTCAAAGTCATTTATCACTAGAGTATGCCAGGAATGCCAAATGACACGGAAGACAACTGCCAGGAAACCTATGGCTGCCAACCTTACAAAAGGTGGCTAAAGAGGTGTGTTATGTAAATCATGTAATGGAATGATTTCATTGCTGTTAGCAGATATTTGTTCATAATTTTGGATATATTGGATATCATCAAACAAGACAATTTCAAGCATCGTGTACAGAAACCTCTAAGCTGAGTCCAAGCTGTTATTGTAGCGAAAGGCGGTTCAACCTCATTTTAAATGGGGGATCATAATAAAGTACCATCTTCAATGAGGCCGTGTAAGTTTGGGTTCTTCACGAAATTAGATTTGTTTTTACCTATTTCTTATTATTATAATTTATTTAATCATTAGTTTATTGTTTTATACATTCATACCTTCAATACAATAATAAAAAACCATCCTTTGATTTCTGAGGAATATAAACATAGCGGCCCCCCGCGAGCACAGCGGTAAGTCTACGGATTTGCAATGCTAAAATAAGGGGGTCGATTCCCCTTGGTGGGCTCAGCAGATAGCCCGATGTGGCTTTGCTATAAGAAAAAACAAATATAAACATAGCTACTTCTATAGTAAAAACAAATTCTTGCTCCTGGTTTTCCAAACACCTCATTTTCTCCTATCCTCCCTCTTTGTTAACAGTTAATAATTTAAGACTCTAGTCTCGAAAAACCGACAAATTTGAGAAAAAAAGCATCAGAGCAGAAAAACTGATTGGAGGCGCCAGAGAACGTAACCGTAATTCAATAAAACAATTTGAAAAAAAGAAACCTTCTCCTTTTGATTAAACAAATATACTCACAAGCGAAACCTGTAAAATGTCGTGTTTGTTTGTTTGGAATTAAGCACAAAGATGTACAACGGGCTAAGAGTGCCACGGGTATTAAAACCCGGTTTCTAGTGGTGTGAGTCCACAGACACATCGCTATGCCACTGGTAGGCGTAAAATGTCTTACCAGGAACAAAACCATAGAAAGAAAGGAAACTGTTGTGTTTGTAGTTGCTGCTTATCTTTGGATTAATGCTAGAATAAAGCAACTCATATTAACAGAAAGTGGAGAAAGAAGTGAAATGAGAAGGACAAATGATATGACAGATCAGAATCGCATTAGATCAGAAGAAAGCAAGGTGTATGATATTGATTCTGAAGGATATGGAAACACTGAAACCTCTAAAACCATTACTGCAAAATAAAACTGTATCTTTTATATGCTTCATGGATTTCAAGTCTGAAAAAAGATTCTGAATAGTAGAGCCAAGTGGTTTATTTTTACCAATCAGTGCTTTCTGGAACATAATATTTCAAAATGTGACGCGATACCTCGAGGAGTTGTTTTTTTTCGTTACCGAAAAAATAGTGCATTTTGGGGAAACAGAAAGTCCTTTCTCTTTCTACCGGTCTGAACTGATCAAGTGTTAGCTGAGTTAAAGATAAATAATGAAGAATGCATGGGCAATAGTCTTATTTACACCCTCAGATAAATCATTACAGTTAATTTTAACATTAACTTCATCCATGACCTCTGATTATTCTTACTTTGCAAGCTGTTGAATAACAGATATTAAGGACGCTTAATCTTAATTTTAAGTTTCATATTTAATATACTTTCATGAACAGGAATAAATGAGAGTAATAACAAATAAAAATATAATATCAGGAGTGAGGCTTAAAGAATACTTATTGTAATGCCGCGCGGTTGTGAAATCTGTTCAACGACGTGCTTACGTGAAGCGTACAAAACTTATGGTATTCACGTATCGAAGTCCTTTATTTCGTGATAGTTCTGCCTTAAACACTACTGAATGTGTAGGAAGTACTAATTTCGCGGATTATTGAGTCTTTTATATCAAGTTATTATAATTAACTCTATTTGTCGAAACTATGGCTGAATATATATATATATATATAAATAATGCAGAAAAGTTTCATTGTGTATAAGGGAATGCCATGGCCACATTTGTTTTGTTTTTTTCTACAAGAGCTACAAGTCTGGAATGTCGCATCAAACTTCCCAACGAAATTATTTCCGAAAGGTCGAAGTAAGTTCTTCTAATTTCAATGTAATTTCTGCACTTGTAAAACATAGTCATTGATAAAAAACAAAACAAATTCAATCCGTTTTTATGAATGTAGTTGCATCGAATTTATGAGAAGATATGAAAATTTGTTTAGAATATAAAGTAGAATAATTAAAATGTGTATTCATTCTCAATGTCGCTTTGTGTGGCACATCGTTTGTTTGTTTATTGTTTTGGAGAAAATTTACACTGGACTATATTCACTACGAGTAATCCAACCCAGGACTTAACACTCCTACGAAAAGACGTTTCTAATCCTGATTTCTTCAAGCCCGTTCCTCTGGCTGTGGTTTCGCTAGATAGTAGATAGGGACAGAGGGAATCTCGTTAATCCATTCATTAATGGATTTAAATGGCAATTTCATTTAAATACAAAATTATTAGCCTAATATTAATAACCTTTCAAGTTGCTCTGGGGCCTATTACGGTAACACATGGTACAGTGGACAGGTCAGGGATTCCAAAGCTAGGGCATAGTCACCTCTTATTTAGAATTACTGACCACAGACTAAAGCAACCATATCAGCGCCAGTTATATTTATTATGAGGCTAGTCTTAACTGAATAACCACGGCTGAAACTGTAGAGCATGTATGTTTAATGACACATTGCGGCTCAAACCTTACATCTTCTGATAGCCATCTCGGCAACCTAGTCACAATATTATAGCCACATACAATTTTAAAGTAATCCATGACATCCAGCTTATTTTCTTAGCATGCACAGATTTTATTGAAATGTTATATTTTCCTTGATATTCCATAAAATTTTGTATGACGAATAACCAACGGTTTTCAGGTAAGTGACTGACATGGTTTGAATGTTAGAAAATTACTAAACTCTAAAACCTCTGCATATTAACAGCTTAGAAAGGAATACAAATTATAATGTTCGTGTGTATGTGTAAAATTATGAATATTTGTTCAGAACTATAATGAATATATATGAAAATATACTCCTCAGATCCACAACGAAAAATACGCGACTAAATGCCTATCTAAAAGACGAACTATTTAGCAAATAACTGACACCAGATAAGTGTGTGTTTTTTCTTACAGCAAAGCCACACATTGGGCTATCTGTTGAGCTCACCGAGGGGAATCGAACCCCTGATTTTAACGTTGTAAATCCGTAGACTTACCGCTGTAATAGCGGGAGCAACACCAGATAAACCGTGGCTCAATGCTGTATATAAAAGACACTAAGTAGATTTATTGATCAGATATAATTTCCATTATAAGAAAAACTGTCCATGTTTTACAGCGGCTGTTCAAAGAACGTCCTGTTCAGACTTACGATGGATGTCATATAAGCGTACTCTTTCTATTTTCTTTATAGACGTATTTGTTCTAACGAATAAATTATTTTATATGAAGGTTCTATTCTAGCTCGAGTGTTACAATGACTCAAAATTGGCAGATAAGAATTAACTGTTCAAACATAATATTTAAGCAGTGTTTTACATGTGCTACCATTTATTCGAAATTGACACGTTCATAAAGGAAACTTTAAAAGGCACATTGCTCATTCGCACAAATTATTCTATGTGTTGCTGAAACTTACAAATGACTTTTTATAGAAATACTGTTTGGACATTCAAGTAACTCTAAGATAACAAAATACTCATCAAACCTACAAATGAAACTATAGGAACATTAGACGTACAAATAACACTCTAACTGTCAAGGTTTAAAAATAACAGAACATTAAAGTTATAAATACAACAGAAGCTACGTTAGCTTGTACATATGATTAACTTTCCACATTAGAAAGCATTTT
This sequence comes from Tachypleus tridentatus, assembly GCF_004210375.1. Lineage (NCBI taxonomy): Eukaryota > Metazoa > Arthropoda > Merostomata > Xiphosura > Limulidae > Tachypleus > Tachypleus tridentatus. The sequence goes on from NC_134836.1 coordinate 45,928,480, forward strand.
AATTTTAAGAATACACTCACTTTGCTTGGCTGTATATTGTAGTTTGTTTTCTACACGTTTTACAAACTGACTAAAGTGCGAAGTACAGTTTAATACATACGTTATTAGCGGATCCAGGACATTGTCTCACCTCCATGATTACTGATTCTCGCTTGTAAGCAAATTAACTTTTGATGTTCCATTCCTATTCATTAATACCGACTTTTGCAAAATTTGGCGTCACTTTGATAAAGAATAAGATACATAGTTTGTGAACAATTATAACTAAAACACTTGAATGTGGTAATCAAATAAAGTCGACCACCAAAGTTTATTTAATGTTTATAAATATTCAAGAAGTTATTTTGAACAATGTTTCAAATGAGAGCAGTTTTTCTGTTTTTCTTCACATGAATTATGTCGCCACATTCTTTGCTTAGTGTTCAAACAATTTTTTTTTTCGTATAAATTTGTCTTTTATATTTTTTAATAATTATGTTTGACTGAAAAATGTGTTTGACAATTGTTTTATTGAAATAGAATCATTTCTTTCTAATGAGACGCCAATTATGTGGAACAAAGTGCTAAGTTTTTGTAACAATGTGTAACGTCTCATCTTGAAAAATACAAGCTATACTTACCAAATTACCTACCTAATTAGATTTTCATTTTGAAAGAAACAATCAATCAAGAGTTTTAAAAAGTAATAAAAATAAATTAAAAAAGTAGACTATATAAAAATATTTGGGTATGACATTGTCCATATACCGTTATGGGCATGTATCTGTGGAGTCTACACACAGACTTGTTATGGGCATGTACGTGTGGAGTCTACACACAGACTTGTTATGGGCATGTATCAGTAGAGTCTACACACAAACTTGTTATGGGCATGTATCAGTGAAGTCTACACATAAACTTGTTATGGGCATGTATTTGTGGAGTTTACACACAGACCTGTTATGGACATGTATGTGTGGAGTCTACACACAAACTTGTTATGGGCATGTATCAGTGGAGTCTACACACAAACTTATTATGGGCATGTATTTGTGGAGTTTACACACAGACCTGTTATGGGCATGTATGTGTGGAGTCTACACACAGACTTGTTATGGGCATGTACGTGTGGAGTCTACACACAGACTTGTTATGGGCATGTATCAGTGGAGTCTACACACAAACTTGTTATGGGCATGTATCAGTGGAGTCTACACACAAACTTGTTATGGGCATGTATTTGTGGAGTTTACACACAGACCTGTTATGGGCATGTATGTGTGGAGTCTACACACAAACTTGTTATGGGCATGTATCAGTGGAGTCTACACACAAACTTGTTATGGGCATGTATTTGTGGAGTTTACACACAGACCTGTTATGGGCATGTATGTGTGGAGTCTACACACAAACTTGTTATGGGCATGTATCAGTGGAGTCTACACACAAACTTGTTATGGGCATGTATTTGTGAAGTTTACACACAGACCTGTTATGGGCATGTATGTGTGGAGTCTACACACAGACTTGTTATGGGCATGTATCAGTGGAGTCTACACACAGACCTGTTATGGGTATGTATCTGTGGAGTCTACACACAGACCTGTTATGGGTATGTATCTGTGGAGTCTACACACAGACCTGTTATGGGTATGTATCTGTGGAGTCTACACACAGACTTGTTATGGGCATGTATGTGTGGAGTCTACACACAGACCTGTTATGGGTATGTATGTGTGGAGTCTACACACAGACCTGTTATGGGTATGTATCTGTGGAGTCTACACACAGACCTGTTATGGGTATGTATCTGTGGAGTCTACACACAGACTTGTTATGGGTATGTATCTGTGGAGTCTACACACAGACCTGTTATGGGTATGTATCTGTGGAGTCTACACACAGACTTGTTATGGGTATGTATCTGTGGAGTCTACACACAGACTTGTTATGGGTATGTATGTGTGGAGTCTACACACAGACCTGTTATGGGTATGTATCTGTGGAGTCTACACACAGACCTGTTATGGGTATGTATCTGTGGAGTCTACACACAGACCTGTTATGGGTATGTATCTGTGGAGTCTACACACAGACTTGTTATGGGCATGTATGTGTGGAGTCTACACACAGACCTGTTATGGGTATGTATGTGTGAGTCTACACACAGACCTGTTATGGGTATGTATCTGTGGAGTCTACACACAGACCTGTTATGGGTATGTATCTGTGGAGTCTACACACAGACTTGTTATGGGTATGTATCTGTGGAGTCTACACACAGACCTGTTATGGGTATGTATCTGTGGAGTCTACACACAGACTTGTTATGGTATGTATCTGTGGAGTCTACACACAGACTTGTTATGGGTATGTATGTGTGGAGTCTACACACAGACCTGTTATGGGTATGTATCTGTGGAGTCTACACACAGACCTGTTATGGGTATGTATCTGTGGAGTCTACACACAGACTTGTTATGGGTATGTATCTGTGGAGTCTACACACAGACTTGTTATGGGTATGTATCTGTGGAGTCTACACACAGACCTGTTATGGGTATGTATCTGTGGAGTCTACACACAAACTTGTACACATGGATAATGTCCAATTCATACACAAGAAACTTTATCCTGGAAATTAAAAGCAATTTCTTGTAACATTTAGTTAAATCCGTACAGTTAGCTTAAAGTTATTACGCTAAAACTGGGAGTTCAATTCCTGAGGCGGGCACAGCACATGCATAGCCCGTTGTGCAGTTTTGTGTTTGACAACAAACAGATCTAAAGCTAATAACCACTGGATCAAAAATATCTGTCTAGTCGCTGCTTTTTTGTTAAACAAATAAGGATTCTTATTAGCTTTAGTTTGAAACCTATGATAAATTAAACATAGGTACATACTTCGGTATAACTAAAAACATCATAATGTGTAACTGTTTATGTCTTTACATCGACTAATTCACATATTCTGAATGTAATGATTCAGTGCATTTATCATAATTCTTTGTCTGTGAAAAGCTTTATTCAGCCACATACAGTTAACCGATGTTATGAATATCTAAAGACTGTATAGGCTGGAATAAATATTTACCAGCTGATTCTGTTTAACTTAAAATAGTTGAGAGTTTCTATGACTGAACTTTAGAAGCAAAACTAACATACAGATCGTCAAAAATGACAGGACAAGTGCTGCCATCCCCACCCTAATGTCACGTTTCATAGCTAACTCAAATTAATACATTTTGTGAAGTCAAGCATGACCAACAAAGAAGTAGAAGAAGACAGTCCAGAAAGTCAAACGTCAGTAAATTCCTTTGTGAACCAATCAAGATTAATATAACATTTTAAATGAATTCGTGGCGTATTCATAGAATAATTATTCGTAAAATAAATTAGGTTAACAACTTCTAACATATAAATACCGCGCTTTGATAACACTACATTTCAACAACAGTTTTTATGACATGCTGTTTAACAACAAAGGTATAACCTAATATTGTCGTTAGTCTAAAATGAAATTTTAGTCAACGAAACTGAACAATTATTTGTTGATAAATAAATTTGGAGTTTCCGTTGATTAAAGATGTTTTTTATTAAAACATTTGTGATATAACAGAAAATAGCTAAGTTCAGGAACGATTTAAGTTTAAAATTGAATCAATATTTTTACTTTCATATAAACTTTATTCACTTGGCTCTAGATTAGGTAATGATACGCTACGTCTTTAGGCTTATTATACGCACTTGTTATAACAAAATGATATATGCATTTACACATATATACATATCCAGTGTGTTATGTCAGAGACATAATCGTACACATTAACATTACAACTCTGAGCTGTTCTCAGAGTCTTGTGATTCTATAACGGAATTAAACACTAATAACAAGTATTATAATTAGGAGCTCACATAAGCCTAGTCCTTTAATAGATTCGTTTATTTAAAATCCATTGATTTAATTGGAAAAATGACTTTGTCATAGCAAGGAATAAGGTTATTAATAGCCTTGAATGATGAGGAAGTGAGACCAAAATACCAGTAAGTATATACATGTACTATCAGTAGTGTATAAAGAAAGAAGTATCAGGACTTTTATTCTGCTTAAATACTTATTGTATGATTTAAACTTACTCGTGTGTTCTATGCAAACGTAAAAAAAATAAACTTATATTCTGTCGAGTACCCTAACCACCTTGTCATGCTGAGCTAGACTAGCAATCTGAGGGTTGCAAGCTCGAATTCTTGTCACACCAAACATGCTGACCCTTTTATCTGTGGGGGTGTTATAATGTTATGGTCAATCTCATTATTCTTTGGTGAAAGCGTAGCCTGAGAATTGGTGGTGGAAATGACGGCTAGCTGTCTTCCCTCTAGTCTTACATTAAGGATGGCTAGCGCAAATAGCCCTCGTGTAGCTTCGTGCGAAATTCACACCATATAGACTTTTGTAAATGAAGAATTAGTACAAAATATGTATAAAAAAATCAAACGTGAATTCCAAAAAAGTGTTTTGTATTTATTTAATTTATTATCTTCTTCCTTGTGGGTCTGTGGTAACATCTCAGACTTACAAGTTTAAACTACAAGTTTTGATTTCTCGCAGGAGAAAGAACGCGGTTAACACACTTAAAGCAGCTTTGTGATAAAAGCAAAACAAACAGACAAACAATGCTGTTACATTTTATTTATTACTCAAGGTGCGCACATGTGCTTTAATGTTTGAATGTGAGTTGCCGATGCTGTGTAAACAAATTTGTATATGCTTGTACTAATATTATTAAGCATCACGCGTCTCATTTCGTGAGTAAATTCCCATGAACCAGTGATCTTGTAATAGCTCAATGTGTATTCATATTTTATATAATTAAACATACCGTGGAGTCTGTCATGTCTGTAGCTGTCTCATCTTTAAGCCTGCATGTTGAGTGTAATAAATTTTACGAAAAGATTTTATCAAGAATGACCAATTATAAATACCTAAAACCTGCTCTACTCCGGTTTCTTCCTCAGGTATATATATATATATATATGTAGTTTAGTTGTACGTTGTGCTACAGCTCATTGGACTTCACAGTTCAGTTGTTATTATATAATACGATTTCTTTTCTTTCTCGTGTCATCCTCCACGATCAGGTTGCTAGTTGAACGTTATTTATTGCCTATTCTATTTAACATGGCTCAGCATCGTGATGTCTATTTGAAAGAATGACACTGAAGGGCTGACCCCTAAATATTCAGCTTTCCAGGTGGTCCTATTCGCCACGGCGTGTTCCTATCACACATAAAACAATAGCGACACATCTAAACTTCCCACCAAAATTATGGGGTTGAATAGGTGGCAATAAATCAAAAGTATTTTGAGAGATCGACCACAGCTGCATATATAAACACAGCATAGTATCTCTTAATATTTATTTCAGACACCGACCATGTAACTATTAAGTGTAAAAGTAGATCAGGTGATTTTACATGCTATAGTAAAGCGTCGGGGAAGAAGAGAGAAAGACTGATAAGCTAAAATATATATGTATTCCTGGCCTTCATAGGTTTACATTGTTCAAATGAATTCCCCCTCCAATGGTACAGCGGCACAGCTGTGGGCTTACAAAGTTACAAACCAGGTTTCAATACTCATGGTGGGCACAGCACAGATAGTCATTTTTGTAGCTATGTGTTTAACTACAAACACATTATCTGAATCATTCCGCTAGTGGCTTAGCAGTAAGTCTGAGAGCTTATACGTAAAATAATCGGGGTTTGAAACCCGTAGTTGGCGCTGCGCAGATAGCTTATTGTGCATCTCTACGCTTAAACAAAGAAACATTACCTTAATTGGAGAAAACGAAAATACTGATAGATCGCAATGTTTTGAAAGAAAAATTGGTTGAACTAAGCAGTTTATCAGTTGAGTGCTATAATCACAAAGTGAAGACTTTAACACAACAAACAAATAAAAACAAAGGAAGAGATTGGTGTCAGACAAAATTATTGTCGAGAAAAACAAAACAAAACCAGACAACTTATCCTGTCTAAATATAGCCACTGAAGTGTAAATTACAACAGTTGTAGATGTGGTAATTGAGATTATTTTTCTTTTTTGGCCTTTGTTAAAATGTTCGAACTCTTTTCGTTTATATCTAAAATGAACAGACTTATAACATGAAATTATTATATTGTTTTAATACGTCTAACTTGTAAATAAAGTACTCACAGAATTATTGGGATTTATTTGTGTAAAGTAACTATGGCCAGGTGCTTAAGGCACTCGACTCGAAATTCAAAACAAACCAAGAGTAACTATGTGGCTACAGCATGCATTAAGCGAAATTTATGTGTGATTAAAAGTATTCATATAAATACGATTCTATTTAGAATAAACGTATAACTGTGATACCTGAGATTTATTTTATATAAATTAATCATACGGCTGCGATGCATGAAACCAAATCTCAAACTACACAGACCTCGATACATTTATGACGGACGTATTTGACTTCAAACATTACACATCGCACAAGCAGGCCTCAGTCTTAGGTTCTGTCGTGGGAAGAGTTTTAAAGGATTAATGTTTGTTAAATCCGCGGGCGGGCAAAGAAAACTTATGTAACTACCTTTTCATGTTTGATGACAGACGTGTGAAACACCGTGCCAAACGTAAAATAAAACGTCATGGTTGAAAGATCCGCTATCAGACAGATGACAGACAGTTCAAAGTCAGTATTTTGAAACTATGATTTTTCAACGTTACCTGATTATTTGTACACACTCGGTGTCTCATCAGGTATTTATGGTAAGTTTACGTCGCGTTTACCTGTCCTTTCTTCAAGCCATGTAAGATCCATATATATGCGTACATCTGTTGTAGTACAACAACACAGGTCACTTATCACAACGTTATTTTTTTCCAGGTTACAGTTTTGCATATTTATCATCACGTAAACCAGTAAATAATATGTACATCCTTTATACTCCCCTAGGGGGCGCTATCCACAGTCACAAAATGAATGCGGGATGGGAACCTTCAGGACTAGGTAGAAGAGCCCTACTAATTATAGGGTTCCTCAGCTGCAATAAATCAGTGAGCCTGGTGAACTAACCAACATAAATATCTACTTGGACAGGCACATTTTAAGAAACACCAAAGTAGTCAATTTAAGTTTTTTTTAACTGCTGTTTCATCTAGTGTCTCCAGTCACATGTAAAATATGTCCTAGTTTGATCTAACATCGAGGTTAAGGTTAAACAATAAATACAACAGTAACACGAATACGAAAGCAGTAGGTAATAATTAATTTCTTTATGCAGAATTTCAGGCCTACTTACATTAGAAATTGTTTTTAATTTTTTGTTAGAAGATCATGTTGAAAGATGGAAATGTTTAGTTAAACTTACCTTAATACGTATGAAATGTAGTCGATAATGATAAATATTATTTGTAATAAAATATTATGTAACATTTACCTGATAGATCTGTTTGTATTAATTTATTCTTAATGTATCTAATAAAACACTTTGATGACGAAACTTATTCATGGTTTAAACAAGCCATTGGTCTCATGCCTAAGAAACTGTAGGAGTCTGTGAAAGGTAAGAGACACTAATGTCTATATGGAAGGAACGTTCGCTGTTTTCTTCTAACAATGTAAAGTCTCTTCAAGGTCCATCCGTCAGATGGTGACGTGTTTAGACAAAAGCTGCCTCGTGTGTTTAAAGGATTGTGATCGATAGCTATTGGAAATTCCAAAAGAAGCAACAACGTTATCAACGTCCTCTTCAGTAAGGTGTAATACTTATGTCAGCTAAGCCTAATCATGCCGCAAGTGTTTTAAATACTTGATGCCTTTATTGAAACAAACTTTTTGATGTTTAGTGCTCAACTACATCATCTCTGTGTGTAAAAGATTAAGTGTCGATAAAAAAAACAAAACTGGACAATTATTAGCGCATTTCGTAATAAAATCTGCTGCCACTCAATCCCAACAAGTAATTTACTCCAAGACCACCAGCGTCAGTGAACCATTTGATAAGAAGAAAAATTTGAACGAATCACGTTTAGCTGTTGTCGAGCTGGTTGAGAGGATCGCGCGTTCGCGTTATTTTTGGTCAAGTACAAATAACTTATCTATTATAAATTATATTACTGAACCATAGATTAGCCTTTATCTCGCTCTGATGTTCAAGGAAAATTCATCTTAACCAATCCCTTCTACCAACCATGATGCCACGAAACTAAAAAAATAATGGACTTTCTAATTCAATGCCAACGTTCCTATCAGCGTCACTGTGAGTTTATGCTTAAATATACATATAGCGCAATGCGATTGTTAACTACACATTCAATTTAGTAGAAAAATCTATGTTGTTAAGAAAGTTGAGATTCATTCGTGAACTAAGTTTTTGCTTGTTTATAATTAAGCACGAAGCTACAGAACGAGCTATCGGTGCTCCTCCCACTACGGGTATCGAAACCCTGTTTCTAGCGGTGTGAGTCCGCGAACATACCATTATGCCACTGGAGGGAGGTGAACTAACTTTGGTTTGTCTGTCATTTGTTTTAGCCTTATTCAAACCAGTCTGTCCAGTTTCGCGCTTCTTCTTACACAAAATGTAATTGCGGTCTGTGTTCCTAATGTGTTATGGCACTTTATTATACAAACAACCACGTCCTGGCTGTTTTCAACAAGAACCAATTTAGTTACTCAGTAAATAGCCCGATGTGGTTTGTTTGTTTTTTAATTTCGCGCAAAGCTACATGAGGGCTATCTGTGCTAGCCGTGTAAGACTAGAGGGAAAGCAGCTAGTCATCACCACCCACCGCCAACTCTTGGGCTACTCTTTTACCAACAAATAGTGGGATTGACCATCACATTATAACGCCCCCACGGCTGAAAGGGTGAGTATGTTTGGTGTGACGGGGGTTCGAGCCCGCGACCCTCGGATTGCGAGTCGAATGCCTTAACCACCTGGCTATGCTGGGGCACGTAAACTAAGAACAAAATTATATTTAATCCACTTATGTTATGGGTGGAATATAAATGTTAACATTTGTTACAGTGTTTAGAAAATTGTAAATTTGAAACACTACAGGATAATTGTATGCAGGAAGATTGAGCATTTACCCAATTTGTTTTCAAATAAAGATTGTTATAATTTGGTGTGCTGAGCTAAATTACAGACGAACGATGCTTTTAATGTAGGTCTAAATTGCGGAACAATACTATTAATTAGTGTTGTAAAATTCAACTCATTATAAAATTTTACTCATTATAAACCTTGTATGGTAGCGATATACAAAATTGAAGTGCGTAATACACCTTGAAAGAGTGTACACGTAATTCTGATACCTGTTAGATTTAGTACAAATCTGTTAAAAATGTGATGTGAAAATTTCTGGTATTTCTTGAGCTTTTATTGCTAAACTTATAAGAAACCTAAAGTCAAATTGCTGTTTTTACCATAACACTTACAGAATTGTGTACTCTACAAAGATTAGTCCTAAAATATATTATAGGCAATGTACATTTTAAGGAAACAAATTTGTAAAGTGACCGAACTAAAATATTTCTTTCTTTTGAAGTAATTCCCGAAATTTCTGCTTAGAATTTGTTCTTGAACAAATGTGACGCCACGCCTTAATGGTGTCAACTCTCTTACCCCACCTTTCAGTGGCTCAGCTATAAGTCTGGAAGTTTATAACACTAAAAGCCGGTTTTCGATACCCGTGGCGACATAGCGTAGATAGACCGTTGTGTGACTTTGTGCTTTTTAGCAAACAAACAAAGAATGAAATAGCTACTTTTTCCGCAGTTGTTTTATTACTGTTTATTTAATGTTGTTGATTTTACCAAGAACAGGGAAACAGTTGCAGTGTACAACCTCAAATGTTGTATAAATACACGTCTTTTATGTGAAGTTGCAAAAAATAAGTATTTTTCTCTTTCTATAAACAGGTTGTTTCCATTTCAGACAAGTTTTATACATAAAACACAATTTCGATCTATTTCTTCATATCACATCACTTAATTTTATACTTTTTTGGAAAACAAAAGACTTCACCTGGTTTAATAGCTTTCAAATAATATATTTCGGCAAATGCATATAATAGCCTAATACTCTCTAATATCAAAGAACTATTTTCTTTTGTGTGTGTTTCTTATAGCAAAGCCATATCAGGATATTTGATGAGTCCACTGAAGGAAATGGAACTCCTGATTTTAGCGTTGTAAAGGGCTGTTTTGTTCCGAATCAGTTAAAAACCATGAATCTCTACTATTTTATCCAATTATTTTAAAATTGTAGCAGTAGCTAAACGTTTCCCAAGAAATGGTTTAACAGCAAATGTGTTAAGAGATAACTGCACAGCGCGTGGCTCATTTTTATTTACATTTTATTTTAATGGATTTTTAAAATAATATTAATCTTTCTCTTAAAAAAAATGATTTCTTCTGAACTAATCCAAATTTCATAAAAACTGGCATCTATTCGAAGTTATTTATAAATATTAAATCACAAAACTCAGCGAACCACATTTATTTAGTTTCTTTTAAAATCAAATAAATTGTAAGCTTAATGACATTTCTGTTGTAGTGTCTTTTGCGCAGAGATGCACATTAGATTATACGTTCTTTGTTTATCGGCGAAATTCAACACTAAATTTCAGTGTCATAAGGCTTTTCCTACCGTTGAACGACACAGAGATTGTTTACACTTCACCATACGTTTTATGCCACATTTTGTTGTATGTATTTCTAGAGGATTTATCTGTAATAAATAGAGTATCACAGGTACTGGTAATTTCATTTTTCACCTTAAGAGATTTATATTTTTTCTCTCACAGTTTTTATTAAATTTAGATTTCACTTTAAAATCCAACCGTGACCATAAGTAATATTTTGCGTAACCGATCATTATAACCTTTATTTCATTTCCTCACACCACATGACCTTTCTTAATCAATGAATTTAAAATCATAGGAATCCCGATATTTGTAGGCACTTATAAAAAAGTGATTTTTTTACGAAAAAACGTTATGTGCTACTAATATCAGTTCACTGGGCTTCACGTGTAATATTTGTAATAAAAATTATGCACATTTTTCAACACAACACTGATTATAAAAGTAACTGCTTCATTGCTTATAACTCGTCGTAAACAAAACATTGTAATTCTTTACTTGCAAACAAGTTTTTTCTTATAGTGTTTATATTTGTTTTTCCTTACTTATTAGGTTTTACTGTGACCTGTTATATTTATTTAAAACCTGTTGATAAAAAAAAAAACAGAAAGAAAAAGTGCCTTCTTCATTATTTTGGGATTAAATACAGAAACAGAGACCTCAGGGCTCCTTCCTTTGCTTGAAGCATGGAATACATTCTAATCAGTCACTACTATTGAAATTTCTACATTCATTAAAACTTAGAAGTTTGATTTCTATTGAAAAACGCACGCTTCCTGTCAACCCAGGGCGAAAAATCCAAATGGAGAGACTTCACCCTGCACGTGTTGACCTGTAGGCTATTGCAGGTCATAACCTATTGTTAAACATGATGGCGTAACGATCCTAGATATATACATTCTAAGGGTTAAGTTCATATAGGCTTATATATGTATTTACCTTCTGTATTAACATACTTAGTTTTATTTATTATAAAGTTCAATACATGTTTACAATAAAATAATATTTTTGATCTGATTTTATGAAAACAAAATACAAAACTACAGGATTGGCGCTTTAAGGAGTAAACTAAGTAATAATTGAAAGATGCAAGTTGTAACACCAAAAACTGAGTATTCGCTTTGTGAAAGAAGCAATTAGTTTTTTGTTGTAATTAAAAAAATTTGAAGCTATAGCAGTTTTATTGTCTCGATGTCAAAAATGAGAAACACAAGACAGTTATAGTCTTTCAGGTTTAGCTCTTTTAGTGTTTAGAATAGTAAATCACCAAAAAATGACAGCTGTAATAAAAATAATAATTTATCTATATTAGATGACTATTAATTTAAAGAAAGGCTTTCATTGATTAGAAAATCATTAAGTTTCATAATGATGATCGAGTTCTGTTTGTAACACTTGCAGTCATGACGTAATATCAGTTGACGGTAATTGTGATACATTGTGGTCATTGAGGTTTGTTTGTTGTTTTTGAATTTCACACAAAGCTACACGAGGGCTATATGCGCTAGCCGTCCCTAATTTAGAAGTGTTAGACTGGAGGGAAGGATCTCAGGTCTCCCGGCATGGTCATGTGGGTTAAGGCGTTCAACTCGTAGTCTGAGGGTCCTGGGTTCGCATCCCTATCCCACCAAACATGCTCGCCTTTTCAGCGATGGGGGCGTTATAAAGTTACGATTAATCCTATTATTCGTTAGTAAAAGAGAAGCCCAAGAGTTGGCGGTGAGTAGTGATAATTAGTTGCCCTCCCTCTAGTCTTATACTGTAAAATTAGGGACGTCTAGCGCAGATAGCCCTCGTGTAGCTTTACTATAAATTAAAAAACAAACATTAACACAGTTACAATCTTCAAGACTAGTGATTACAGAAATTATGGTAACCGTGTTACCGAAACTAGTAAGTTAGAATATCTAATAAAGAATTTATCTTTCATTGTTTCAAAAAATATAGTTTCTGCTTTCTACTCTTAATAGCGATGGTACAAAACATTCTTTACATAGTCGCAATGGGAATTTGAATAACGAGAAAACTTAACGTACGTTTATCCATTCTACTTTAAAACCTGATACTTCCCCACGTTACTCAATTACAGTGCAATAGTGCTAGTAAAAGGAAAATGCACTGGAGTACGTAAAATATTCAAATATATAATATGATAATGCTTCCGACAGTATAAGGTACCTAATGATATAACATAATAAACAAACAGTACACAGAAGAACAGTTATGGTTAACCGAACTAGGCGCTCTGGTTTTCTTGATGACGTCATCATCATGGCGACTTCAACACTTATTATTGAAACAAAACTAAATTATCAGAATGAAGTTATGGTAACGTACAAACAAGCCATGTTTAAGCAAGATTTGATGTTATTTTTACAATCTTCTATTTCCATTTTTGGAAATCTTCCACCGTATCATTTGGAATAGCGTTTATTAGGTAATTTTCATTTAAGCGTTTTTCTCAAAACTAATTCTGTATACACTAGAGATTAAAATTCCGGTTCTAATGGTAAAATATTAAACATTAACCTTTCAACGACCTTCATAACACCTCACGTAACTATGATATGTAAAAGTCCATCTAAAAATTTTCTAGTACATTGTACATAGGAAGATGAGTAGATTCATTTATGGAATAAACATATATATATATTGACCTTTATCAGTACTATAGACAAAATATATTACAACTAATTGAATACATTCTTATTCAAACTAATGGAAAAACATTCTTCTAGAAAGTGGTGGATTTGTTTCCTTTAAGGACTGCTGCTTAATGAATTCTGCTTAAACAAAATTATATTTATATTTTATCCTCACTTTAATCTGATATTCAGTCAATAGCTGTTGTTTGTATTTAAGCACAAGGCTACACAGTGGGCTATCTGTGCTCTGCTCATCACGGGTATCGAAACCCAGATTATAGCGTTTTAAGTCTGCAGACATACCACTGTACCACTGGGTGGGGGGCGCAGTCGATAGTTTACACCACGTTAAATTAGAAACTCAACGTAGGAGAATATATAAACTAAACCGCGCGAACAAACTTTTGTGTCCGTTCCTTTTGGGTAAAGTCCGAAACCGATATCATTTCATGTTTATTTATCAGAGGTTGCACATAATAACAACCTTCCAACTTTCACACTTGTACACAAAACAACGTCACAGCATTGGATCATTCATAAACAAGTACAGGATGTTGTGAACTTTTAGTCTGTGGTAGACAAGTTTTGATCAACACCCCTATGGTTCTCAGCTTTACTTTTCAAGCAAGGTGTTTTCTCTGGAGTAGCCTCATTACTAGTAACAAAATTTCCCAAGCCTAGAAACACTGTGCACAAATAGCTTCAGACTTTTACTTTATCGACCCCCGCGTGCTCCTCTCTTCATAACAGTGATAGACAAGAAACTTTCCCTTTCATAAAGAACATAAGAGGTTACGCAGTAAACAGCCTGAGATCCGCCTCTTCACGTTGACAGCTGTTTTCATCTAATGATGCATAAGAGCTGTGAAAAGCATCTTTGTTCAAGCTCGCTGATTTCTTTCCTTTCCCCCAAAACAGAAGTTTCTTAACCCAAGAAACTATTGTCCTTTGCCTCGCGGGATGTCGTGTTTGTGGCTCACAAGTTTTTCTATCAGGAGCGCTTCTCTTTAGCTTTGAGTTTGACATCTGTATATGATCAAGAGAACTTTTTTTTATCTGCTTGATTATACTTGTCGTCAACTCAAGGTACTTCGTCTTTGATATACTTGTTACAAGAATGGAAATAAATAGACCTAAACCAGACATTAATCAAAAGACACTCTGATTTTACAAAAGAGAAATTACAGCAACATTCAAAAAGGAGTTCTAAAATGTATACTCATGTAAAAAGAAATGTAGAAAACAAAATCTTAAGATACAGTTAAAGTGAGCACTAGTGTCACTGAGATTTGTGACATATTTGCTCCAGAATACTAGCAGATGATCTATACTTTTATTACATTAAAATATAAATTAACACATAGGAGTAATTGATTGGTTATATTTCCCAAACGAATGAGTGAGTACACCGCTCTAACGACCAAACATGGCGAGGTGGTTAGGACGCTCGACTCGTAATCTGAAGGTCGCGGGTTCGAATTCCCGTCCCACCAAACATGCTCGCCCTTTCAGCCGTGGGGGCGTTATAATGTTACAGTCAATCCCACTATTTGTTGGTAAAAGAGTAATCCAAGAGTTGGCGGTGGGTGGTGATGACTAGCTGCCTTCTCTCTAGTCTTACACTGCTAAATTAGGGACGGCTAGCACAGATAGCCCTCGAGTAACTTTGTGCGAAATTCAAAAACAAACATATATCTCAGCTTGCCGAAACAAATAAATTCACTATTCTCAGACCTTAACCATAATAATGATGTGTGTTCATACATACATACATATATATATATATATATTTATTTTACCAAAAATCTTAAAAAACAAAGTGCCGGATATCATTAAACTTTGGTCAAAGCAAGCTATATACCTACATAGAAAAGAACTGAAATAATGAATACAGGTAATTAAACATACCTCTCCAACCAGGAGTTAGCAGTGTCATAAAAGAAAGTCGGATAATAATTTTAAAGTATCAGTTCATAAATTGGGCGTCATCGCTGATAGATAGATTTTTTATTAGTAATTTTAATAATATTTCAAAGCTTTGGACATTGTTACGATATTTAAGATAGTTCCAAGCTCATACAACAACAATTTAAAATAACCCTTGTATATAAAAAATATGTACAAAAAAATTGAAAAAGCAACATATTATATGTCTTAAAAATACAACAAGCATTTAAAGATATATTAATAATGAAACAAACATTAAAGAAAACAATAATTATTTCAACACTGGTAACATTAATCGGTTCGAGTTAACTTAAGCTCCAATAGCATATATTTCCTCCTCTGACTGCGATGTACAATATTGATTAAGCTGTGTCTAATTCCATAGGTGTGCTCTACAAACCCTGTTTTCTGAAGGTTCTGATTTCGAACTCTGAAAAGCCAATTGCGAAGACTGTTCTGACTAAGATATCACTGTACCACCAGTTTCTAAGAATCCCCTGGTTAATGGTAACACGGTAACCTATCAGCCAACTGATGTTGTAACAAATAACAACGTTAAATCAGAATTCAAAGATTACCAAAACAGTGTACTTTTTCATACCAATTTTCACACTAATTTTTTTAAATATTAGAAGCTTGAATAAAAGTGAAGACAAAATAGGATTCGTTCCAACTTACTGCTACATTATTATAATTTATTTCGTTACATATTCTAATTAATCTCGGACTAGTCTCTAATTTCCTGTTACGTACGTTAGGTATTACGATTTCAAATAGCCGGATATATTAATTTTAATTTAAAAGTTAATTGAATGTCTATATAGATCAAATTTGTGATATTTGCCAACAAGACAGATACACACATTTTTTCTTTTTTAACACAACTATATTTTAATGTAAAAACAACAATATAATTTATAATAACGGTTATTACAAATAATAATTTATATACAAAATTTTACAAATTTATAAAGAATATTGAATCTTTTATCTGGTGGAACGTTTGCAATATACTTTCAATAACATAAGCTATACACATTTTCAAATGTATAGTAACCTAAAACAAACATCAATATTAAAATAAATACACATTAGTAAATCCGAGGCGGTTAACATGGCAGTTGCTTGTATAGAATATAATTCTACAAGTGTATTGTTCTCTTCTACTTTTTCAGAGAAGAGTTTCAAAGTTTTGGCAAACGTTATTCGTCAGGCTAAAATAATCAAACTCAACTATTTAATGTAAATGGCCCGGCATGGCCAAGCGTGTTAAGGCGTGCGACTGGTAATCTGAGGGTCGCGGGTTTGCATCCCGGTTGCATCAAACATGCTCGCCCTTTCCGCCATGGGGGCGTTATAATGTTCGGTCAATCCCACTATTCGCTGGTAAAAGAGTAACCCAAGAGTTGGCGGTAGGTGGTGATGACTATCTGCCTTCCCTCTAGTCTTACACTGCTAAATTAGGGACGGCTAACGCAGATAGCCCTCGTGTAGCTTTGACCCTACATTCCAAGAAGTGTTACAAGTAAAAGAATTAATGGGGTAGTAAATCGAACTTTTATTTATTTTTCCCAATCATCATATACCTTTTATAGTATTTTGGAGTGAATAGGTGATGTAGTAGTAAAGATGAAATGTAAAACTGCTATAAACATTAAAATGGAATCAAACTGCTCGTTAAACATTAATGTTTGCAATAAAGCAAATTAACTGAAAACGGTATTAAAATACGGTTGAAACGCAACACAACGTTTCGTGACAGTTATCGTGAAATCATTACCTTGCCCTAACTCTATAGAAACATCTTATCATATTTTAATTCCAGTTTCGTTGTGGATCTTTGGTAAGCTTGCTTACTTATAACGCTAATATCCGGGGTTCCATTTTTGGCGGAGAACAGATCTCAGGTAGCTCAATTTGGTTTACGCGAAAACTAACGAGCGCCCTAACCACCTGGCCATACTGGGCCACTAGGTATTTAATCGAATTACCGAAACCTAAAACGGTTTATCGTTGCCATTTTCGGTTGCGCTGTTGACAATCAACAAGTATGTATTTTATATTGAAATAACTCATGTAAATTTTATTTCCAGCAGTCGATCAGTTGATAAACAACATTCCATGTTTAGTGAAAGAACAATATGAATAATATATATATATACTCATACACACATGTACTGGATGCTCATAATTTATTCGGTTCAAGATGTTGAGACAAAAGAATAGAATAAACAAAATTATTATAACTTGATTTTATGAAGTTCGATACTACGTGTTTCTACGAATATCTCACGGACCTGTGAATTACTTGACAAAGAATAAACCATATTAATCATGGTACTAGCAGCACTTTACTAACAGAGATTCTGGGTGACAAAACCATTTTCCGCTCGTGAGAAATTTTCTATAGGATATTTTGAAGACCTGCTGCAGAGGTCATTCATACGGTCAAGCCCTGACCGCTCGAAAGTTGTATAAAACTACTCTTGAAATAGCAGGGAGGGCCCGGTTCTCAGACGAGCATTTTCCTTTAAGGACTGGGGTTGACTTGTCTTTGTGTTTGTTTCTCCGGCAGAGAGGGAAGCTATTCGTTTTGTGATTTTAGTCGTGAGCTGTTGTATTAGTCAGTCTCTCCCCATGACGGATACCTGGGTCGAGATCTGGACCTGAGTTAGTGTTGAATAGCAGTGAGGTGAACAGAAGTTTTAGAATTGGACACGATGGGGAAAGAAGAAACGTATGTGATACTGACAAGGTCGCTATGCAATAAATATCTTTTGAATTAAATGTGTTTCTTTTATTGTTCTCTATCCAACTATAAAGGCTTAGTCTGTTTCTTATACTCTGTACGTTTTATCTAACTTTCTAGTTTAAGAAAAAGAATGAGTGCTTCAATTAGAATTAATATTTTTTATATTATGAACACAGTACTGTACGAATAAATCATTGTAAGCTATACTATCAATAAAAACGGCATAGGTGTTAACTGTATTCTGATTTATACGCTCAGAGTTAAAATCTGCCTTCGTGTTTTGTAAAGGCAGTGCTTAACCAACAAAAAAAAGAACAAGCATTTCGAATTATAGCCTTCTAAAGCATATGAAAGCAACATGGAGATTTAACTAAGTTATCTGATTGGAGTGGGGCCCGTAACTCGACTTTCTGTTCTCGAATCTGTGCTGGAAATGTTTGGATACACGCTCTTATAATCTTCCGAACCAATGGATCCTTTTCATGGTCGTACGACTAAAGTTGATATTAGCAGCTAAACTTGTACACTGAAACGGGTCGCACGTGCCGCGTGACTCCCTGCCTTGCCACCACGCATCCTTAACAGACTACAACGGAATGAAAATTTAATTCAGCGCAAGAAAAAAGTACACTTCATAAAGGTAGAGACGTTTCACTAATCAAACTCTCCACAAAAGCGTGTGTCTTCGAGTGGAAAATTAGAGCATGAATGAAGAAGTGAGCAGTAAGTTATATATCTGTGTTTACTTGTATAAGTATATGGAAGACCTATGAATGAAAGCACACATTAAACTACAAAGAAGAACCAATGATAAATACGCGCATCTTGACCTTGCTCAGTATTCACCCATCAGAAATACTCAGCAACAAATATACAGAAAGCTAATACCGTGTTTCTCCGATAATAAGACCTACCCATAAAATAAGACCTAGTGTGATTTTTGGGGATAGTTTTAAT
The DNA here is from genome assembly GCF_004210375.1 of Tachypleus tridentatus. Classification (NCBI taxonomy): domain Eukaryota; kingdom Metazoa; phylum Arthropoda; class Merostomata; order Xiphosura; family Limulidae; genus Tachypleus; species Tachypleus tridentatus. The sequence continues at coordinate 45,947,441 of NC_134836.1, forward strand.
ATAAGCCCTACCCTTAAAATAAGCCCTAGTTAAGAGTGGCAGGAAGAGGAAAGAAATAAAAAAAAAATAATTTATTTATTAGTTTAATAGTTAGTTAATTAGTTTGTTTAAGTATTAATCAGTTAGTTTAATAGTTTAATAATAGTTTATTTTAAATGGTTAGTTTAATAGTTTTACTTTGTAACTTCATTTTTTTAATATATCAAAATAAGACATCCCTCGAAAAAAGCCCTAGTGTCATATTTTGGAGTGAAAATTAATATAAGCCCTGTCTTATTTTCGGAGAAATACGATAGAAGGAGAGCTTAGGTTTTCAAGCGCTCTCCGAGAAACAGTTTATGATTTCAAGATACTCGTTTTCCTCTTGTTTGTTCCCTCATTAAATAAGCATCCTTTGAACGTGCAAACGTGTGAAGTTCTAAGTGTTTTATTATATTCGGGCCTATTATTGTATAACTCAGAAAAAAATTGTCAAGTAAAAATATTTTTTTACGTGCTTACGTCGTGTTTCGACATTTAAGTAATAATATATAGAATTACATACGTAAAAAGAAATAATTTTAATCTTTATTAATACGTTATTTGGGGGTATTCACTCTTATAAAAAGCCATCACCATTACATTATCTATATATACAGTGTGTTACAAAAATATACTTATACAATTCAAATAATTATAACTCACTCAAACTTTCCTTTTTTACAGGTGCAACTGATTTGGAGTAATGGCAGAAGCAAGATTAAGTTTTGAGAAAAGGAAATTTATCTCAAAGTGTTACTGGAAGTGCGAAAACGTATCTGAAGTGCAAGAACGGTTTAGAAGGGAGTGTCAAACAGAACCATCAACGCCACTTACCATTACTCGCATCAGAGATAAGTTTGAAACAAATGGAACTGTTCAAGACGTCCATAAAAGGCGTTGTGGAAGACCGCGGTCGTCCATCAGTCCCACACGAGAAGCAGAGCTGTTGGAAAGTCTCTACCAATCTCCAAGAAATTGGTTCGACAAACAGTCCGTGAGACAGGATTCCCAAAATCGAACGTCCATCGCATGTTGACACGCTTTCATTGGAAAAGTTTTATTCCGGCATTAGTCCACGCCCTCAATGAAGATGACCTTGACCGGAGAGTTGAACTTTGTGAGTTGTACTTGGCAAAATCTGCAGAGGATACACAGTTTCCAAACAAGACTGTCTGGAGCGATGAGGCCACATTTAAGTTAAACGGCTCAGTTAATCGCCACAATTGCACCTACTGGGCACCTCAGAACCCACATGTTACGGATGAAATCTACGTAAACTTATCAAGGCTTACAGTGTGATGTAGATTATCAGCGTTGAGCGTAATTGGACCATTCTTTTTCGAAAACATAGTCAATGGTCTCGTTTTTCTAAAATTGACGCAAGAATCTGTCGTACCACGCATTCGAGAGCAATTTGGAGATGAGGAGTTTTATTTCCAGCAAGATGAAGCACCTCCTTACTACCATCGTAATGTGAGGATCTACCTGCACGAAAATTTGCCGAACAAATGGATTGGGTGAAGAGATAGCACTGAATTTCCCTCATGTTCACCAGACCTCAGACCTCTGGACTTTATTTTATATCACAAAATCTGCAACAGTCAATAAGCTGAGAGCAGAAATTGAAAGGGAATGCACCCAAATACCAAATGAAATGACTCGTGAAGTTTTCAATTCCGTCTATCCGCGTTAACAGCAGTTCCTGGATCAGAACGGTCATCAGTTCGAACACCTGCGATAACTCAAAATATTCTTCACTTGTCTTCTTAAAACTGGGTTATAAAACCTAAATATATCTTAATAAGCATTGTATTTGCAATCATTCAAAGTGTGTATAAATTTTTTGGGACACCCTGTATACACACACATATAATAATAAAATCTCTGTTTGTTATGCTCTATATCTCCTGAATGGTAAATCGTATAGATGAAACTCATGCACCAAAATGTTTGTTTTTAAGGTGGTTAGGGCACTCGAATCGTAATCTGTGTGTCGCGGGTTCGAATCTCTCTCCCCCTTTCAGCCGTGAGGGCGTTATGTTGTGACGGTCATTCCCACTATTCTTAGTTAAAGAGTAGCCCAAGAGTTGGCGGTGGGTGGTGATGACTAGCTGTTTTCCCTCTATCTTAACACTGCTAAATTAGGGACGGCTAGCATAGATAGCCTTGTGCGAAATTCAAAAACCCAAACCAAGAAAACTTTTCATTTCCGAAAATTTCATATTAACATTAATACCATTGTTTAGTCGTAGTATATACTGAACAGTTCATCTGAGAAATAATATTAAGAAGAAAAATGTTTTTGTCTGAAGAAATTTCACGAAAATTTTCTCTGTCGACTGATCGAAATGAATGTTTCGAAGATAAGAAGATGAACGGGGAAACACTCATAAAGCAACGAACGTGTTTGAACATATATTTATTGTTCTTCGGTTTATATATATATATTTACTTATTTTTTATTTCTCATCTTTTTATGTTTATCTTATTTTAACTGGGGGAGGAGTCACCTTCCAACAACTGTCTGTAAGCAGTGAAGGGTGATATAGATGTGGGACGTTGTGTGATTGAGCACCCACATTTCACTCTACTAATTTCTAATCTTCTCATGGGAGACTAGCATTTTGGAGGTTAAGACTAAAAGACGGTGTATCCCCACCGCATTGTGGGTCCACCTTCCGCATTCACCTCCAAAACATTGTAGTTTGTACCCTAAGGTCCTTTTTCAAAAATATGCAGCGTATTTGGTTTCATGTTAATGTGTTTTGTTTATAGATTAAAAATGTATGGTTATAATATATATATATATATACTTCATTCATTTTTTAAGTCGCTATTATATAGTGCAGGATTTTATTGTACCATGCCGAGTAAATTGACTTGAATATAATTGAATATTTCCCAGTTAACATTACTTTAAAAATAACAATTTTCAAAAAAGGATTCACTTCAGTGGTGGTCTTTTTTTGCACTCTGTGAATTGACAAGGAACGGTGGCATCCAGCAGGGAAAAACTCCACGACTACTTTGCAGATTTGAGCGCTTTATTGTACTCATTGCATCGAAACCTAAAAAAATTCTGATAACAATACATTCCAGTCAGCCTTCTCTGCTTTCTGGCTGGAATACGTTGTTAGTAGAAATGTGTTAAATCAATAAAAAATGACAAAACATAGTTATAAAACTGTTATTTTCTTTCTAGATTCGACCAGGAAAGACAAACTTTTGACTTATTTTGACTAATAGCTTACCTACATCCCGTAAGTAGTTTACAATACAATAGTTTTACACTTGGAGCTCACAGAATTGGATTATATTAATTTTCTTACTCACGTATAATGTCTCAACATGAAAACTCTAAAGAACAGATTTTTCTTGTAAATACGTGTGTTCTTGTGATTTGGCAAAATAATGAAATAATTTGTTTCAAATATAGTATTTTTGGCACAAGGCTGGTTGTAACTTATATTATTTATTATCTTACTTTTGTCTCAGAGAGAAGATGTTAAACTTGAATATCTCGATCTCTAGAATGCTGTAACAGCCAGTTATAAAAAATAGTAAACATAGGCAATTTTCTAAATAATAAATAAAATAATATTTTCAATTACAGATTTACCTTTGATTCTTTCCTTTATCTATTTCGAAAATGAATAACTTCTGAATTATTTTTTTAAGGGCCCGGCATGGCCAAGTGGTTAATGGCACTCGAACCGCCGTCACACCAAACATGTTCATCCTTTCAGCATTTGGGATGTTATGTGCGGTCATCTCCACTATTCGTTGGTGAAAGAGTAGCCTAAGAGTTGGCGGTTGGTGGTTATGACTAGTTACCTTTCCTCTAGTCTTACACTGGTAAATTATGAAGGGCTGGTGCAGATAGCCCTAGTGTAGCTTTGCGTGAAATTAAAAGAAACACAAACAAAACCCTTTTTAAGAATATATTTAGTTATAATTTGTCAAATTAGACCATTTATTAGAGCTTTATGAATTTATGTGTTAATGCGAGTTTTGTACAGTAACTTTATACTTTGGTCTATTTTTATTATCTTACCCAGACATGAAATAATGATTTATTGGATAAAGTAATTTAATATAATATTCTAAAGGTAGAAAATAAACTGTCAATATCCGATAAAGATAAAGTTTATTTTTTAACCAGTTTGTCTCCAAATTTTACGAACTATTTTTATTTGCATCTTTCATATCATTATTGTATCCCGAGACATAGATTGTTTTGATTGCAATAAGAAATATTTCAAACAACTACATAACTAGATTTGAAAACAATAAAAAGACATATATTAATATAATATATGCTTTTCGTAGCATATAGTAATATATTCACACTTCACGCATAGCTTCCTGTTAATAACAAACAACCTGCTTGAATTTGAGCTGATGGACTACAGGGAAGGCAACTAGCTAGTTTATACAATTTTTACGCCATTCTTATAACGAACCTACGACCCCCAATTGCGGAACACGGTTTTTCCACCAGTGGTTTATAAACCATGAACCCTGGATTTCACAGTCTGTGCATGCCAGTCATATAGCTATCGTCGTCCTGTGTATTTTTACGCATCCACTAATATTTGTAAGTCAACATCAAACCTACATCCTGAACTTCATATTTTGCACAAGCTATTATACTCCTCTTTTAGGGACTGGCTGGGCGTGATCTTGTGGTTAGGGTGTTGGGCTGCTGATCAAAAAGCTCGAAGTTCGAACATGCTCACACCTTTATTAGTGGTTACTTTATTAAAGTGGCAATCAACCCTGCCATGCGGTTTACAGAAATACATAGGCACAATTAGGAATGGCTGTCTTTATCTTGGTCTCTTTGACCTGACCATTTATTTCGTAACGTGTTGTTCGGGACAAAATATATCGGGCATATCTCTTATTGTATAAATGAGATACGTTTCAGAAGCAAATTTAGTTTGAAAATAAACGTTCTAATACTTTATTTAGGCCGTTTATTTTTTCAAAATGTATCTTTTTATAAAGGCCCTCTGAATCAATAGGTACGCGTCACTAACACTTTTAAATGCTTTATCTAGTCCTCTTATATTTGGATTAAATTTGAGCGTACGTTAATGAATTCTTCGAAGTTTAATTTTTTGTACTTAAAAATCAAACATTTTTCTTGTCTAAAATATAGCTTCCAAATGTTTGTTCGATTTCAAAAGCCCTGATCTATTCGTATCTATTTCATAATAATACGTATTTCCTGTTCCTGTATTTCTAACAGTACATGTTGCAATGCGAAAAAGGTATGTAACTTTCATCGATACATAAAAGTTCTCAGAATACACTTGGAGAGGTAATATTTCGCCCCCCCCCCCAGTGGCTCAGCGGTATCTCTGTGGACTTAAAACCCTAATAATTCGGGTTTCGATACCCGTGGTGGGCAGAGCACCGATAGCCAATTGTTTTGCTTTATGCTTAATTCAAAATACAACCACAAGATAATATTTTATTTCAGGACATTATATAACATTACTCTAAGGTTAACAAATTAAATATACTACAAATTTAAAAACTAATAAAAATTTTAAGAAAATGACTTTCCTTCGATGGACTCAGCAGATAGCCCGATGTGGCTTTGCTATAAGAAAACACCCACACACACATGCTAGGAAAATAACTAACTTGGTAGGAATTTCGGGATTTAGATGTTTAGTCTGAATTATTGTACACGCAAAAGAAGTAAACAAAAAAATATATAAATGGAAATAAGTAATATACTAGTGATTTATCTAATATAAATATTCTATAATAATTTGACTTAGTGTATGATAATGCATATTTATCATAGTCCTTATCCATTGATTTTAATTACTCATCGCTCTCATACGGTTGTGAAACGTTAACCACACGTAAGTTGTTTTGTCACTTAACACTTTCACTATATAATTTGTCTTCAATCTCCAATTTTTTTCCCAACTTAATCCAAAAGAACTGAACGAAGAAGATTAAACTTAATCTAAAATATCTCTGATACGATCCGAAAGGTTCAAGACAACAAGTATTTTAAATAACGTTTCCAACAAAGAATTAAACAGTTTATTGTTACTTGGTGTTTTATTTTACTTCTGTAAAATCTGCTGTTTTATGATCCTGTGAATACCACGGTCAAAACAAGAAGAAATATTGTAATTTCACTGATGGATTTTATTTCATTCAGCAGGATCCATCTGAATTTCTTTTTATCAACATTTTATCTTATTCGCGTTACTATAGAATGATGAACAACTTAAATGGAATATTAATTTGTTATCATTTACATGTGGATATAATTTTAATCTTTCCATTGAAAAACACACAAACAAAGGAAGAATCACGTAGACGTGTTCGGACCCCCACAGTGAGAGAGAACTGAATACGCCGTTTGCATAGGGGAGGGGTGAATATAGATAATATTATATATGCAGTGTAAAGGTATATGGGGAATGGATTTTATATTTATATTTTGTGAGTTGTATGTGACTATCTTCATTTAATTATAGACACTTAGAGTATGAGTAAGGTTATTTAATTGACTTTTCATACTTCCCCAAATTGCCAAGTTTTGAAAGTATGTGTGTGTGTGTTTTCTTATAGCAAAGCCACATTAGGCTCTGTGCCGAGCCCGCTGAGAGGAACTGAACAACTGAGTTCAATGTTGTAAATCCATATACGTACCGCCGTACTTGAAAGTGTCACAAGATCTGGTGTCTCTTGCTTGAGGACGTGATCAATATGTCATTTTGATCCAACCATTAAACACAAAGTGTTTTTATGAACTAGAGGTGTTTGGTGGGTATTGCGTGTTGTAGATAGGTTTAACCTCGTAGTCATTGAGACGCCCCACACGGCCATCTCATTCGTTCGAAATTTTATAACTACCAACTTTTAATGACATTAATAAACTTTTATATTACTTGAAATTCATCTTAAAATTTACAGCCGAAAAATGCATTGTTAACTACTTTGTACATTGTAATTGTTACTAGAATTATCACTCACCTGATTTTTTGTCTTTACTCGTGCGGTAAGAAATAGGACTCTAAAGAATATTCTGAAAAACTACTATACTAGTAGAATAAACGAGTTATTTATCCTGAGTTGATTTATGCGACAGGTTCTCTTGTTTTGAACTATCCTGTTACAATATCTTTAAATGTGTTGAGAGTTGCAAAAAACAAAACATTATTGTAATGTAATCATTGATGTAAGTATGCTCCTGCAATTACGGGTGATATGGTGGGGAAGGCGACCCCAATCGTAACTATGATTATGAGAAAACAAATGTGAAGGGCATTTACTTTTTACATGGGGGTGGCATCCTTTTTTGTTAGTTCACTAAATGTACGATCACTAAACACCACTAAAAATGTTACCATAATACGAAATCTTTATTCAAAAACAAACATGTAAACCTTTTCCAAAATTCACACATTTAACACAATTTTACAAAGTAATTGTCTTACCTCTCGTTAGGACTAGTAAATACACGAAAACCAATAATTAATGAGTCACAACAATATTAAAGTGATCACTGTGCTTAGTTATTGGTTACATTTGACAGAAATCAGGGTAAAGGAAATGGCTTTATGATCTATTGAAAAACCCTTGGCGTCTCTGTTGTTTTGTGTTTAAATTTCTTATGTTGTTTTAAATTTAGAATCGAATAATATTTGGTATTACATGTGACTACATTTCTCACCTTATGACATACTTTATAGCTTTCAGAATGGATTTCAATTACAAAGTGCCAATGGATTTTGCCATACATCTAGTTTTGATCTTTACCAATCACCATAGCAGTTTCCACATTATTACTTCTTTATCAAGGGAGATTAGATAGTTTCTAACTTCACAGAATATTTCAGTGTGGTAAAAATAACATTTTGACTCCTCGATATAAATTTTATAGTTAGGACAATATTCATGGAAATTAATGGATGTGATGACATTAATTATTGTACTTGCGCGTTTAACTGGCTATTGCTATAATGAATTAAAAATAGTTTAAGAAACAAAATGCGAGAAACCATTCAAGTACAAACTTCACCAGGGAATAACGGTTATTTTCGTTTTGTACATTTCATAAAAACTTGTTAAAATATCAACATGATAATATAATACTTATCGTGACAGTAAGACAATTTTGAGAATTTATAAACACCTATCAGAAATACCAAGCAACTGTAGCTCACATATTTTTACGTGTTACAAAATGTACAACAGATGTAACGCGCTGTCCGTTTTACAGCAAGGACAATAAAACCACGTGAACGTAGTTACAATAAACAAGTGCCGAATTCTAATGTAGCAATTCGTTTCTGTTATTACAGAATAAGGTTCTTTACAATTAAATATCAGGAGAAAAAATAAGAAACCTAAGTGTTTAGAAATGTAATAACGTTTGTAAATAATAAAAACTAGAGCATTTAAGCTAACCCGTCGTTAAAACAAAGAGTTAACACTGACAAAAACTTTGACGGAATCTGTTAAAAGCTTTCCGTTGTTTCTTAATGTTATATACTCTTGAGAAACAACTTTTAGCGATTTCTTTGTGGTTTTGTGAAATGACTATCGCTAAACTTAAAACTTTGGTTGAAAGGAACTGTATTAACAAATATCGCGCAACAAACTCGAGAAATGTTCTCGGGTTTATAAATACAATGTAAATATATAAATAATATGCGTCAACGCTTCGCACCATTATAGTTCTCCAAGATGTTCATGTGTATCTTGTCCTTCTTTGAAGCCATGAATTTTAGAATTGAATAGTTGGTACCCACCAGATGGCACTTATATTTTTTCAAGTTATTGAAGGATAATTATTTCAATGGTTAAATGTTATAAACATAACGATACTGCAAGTTATTGCCAGTTATAATTTTCGTTATTTCGTTTTGTTTTCCATTATGTAAAAATAATAACTAAAATTAATCAGATGATCAACAAATATTCGCTTCTTTCTTTAACACAAGGGTTATCTGATGACTGTCGTTTCAAATTTGAAGCTGATAGACTAGAAGGAAAGCAAACTAGTCAACAGCGCCCACCATCAGCCTTTAGGGTGTTGTTTTCTGATCATATAGTGGAATTTGACCGTTATTCTCATAACGCACTCACAGCATCAAAGCACTTTTTTTTTTTTATGCTGACTGGTAGCAAATTACGAAATCACAGCCCACGCATGTCCATAACTAGCCTATACGTAATTCAAGTCTGAAATAATTACTTGCTAATCTGAGTCATCGTAGTTGGAATGTGGCAGAAAAGTAAAAAACATATTTATATTTCTTACTATTAACACAGCCTGAAAAACGTTACTAAAAGTGAAATGTAGGATAACAATCCATTGAATATCACACATTTGGTATGATATTTAAAAGCTTTTTTAAAACAAGTCCTATACATATATGTATATTATAAAAAAATGTTTGAAAAACACTTAGATATTTTTACAATTATCCCCATTCATTCATATTTTTTATTCGAAGAGCGTCAACTGTTGAATGAAAAATAATTTGAGAACGTTGGGTGATTGCTCTTGTTAATTAAAACTAATATCTGGATATTTTTATGTTCCATAATCATTGATCCACAACTGAAGGATCACCGGGGAGCTTAGAAGATGAAGCTAAAAGTCTTCAGTTTCTTGTCGAACTGGCATGTTCTTGGCTAAAGCCCAATGTTTTTTTTCTTCCCTGTATAATAAGTGAAACAAAAAGATAATTTAAATAAAATAAAAACTGTTAAATGTTATTTCGTTTCTTATAAATTAAAGACTATTAAACAAATCTTGTTAAAAACAACTAATTAACCAGGAATGATTTACATTCATAAGGTTTCTAGCTCCAAATAATAAACAAAAACTTTCTTATATTAACCCATTGTTGTGAAAAGATCGATTCTTGAAACAACTGAATTTTCTTTATCTTAGAAAACTTCAACAGTTCCTTAATTATAAGCAAAATAGTTCACCAAATTTCTCTTTTGGAACACAAGTAGATTCTTCTATTTAAATTTTTCTTTTTTGCTGTAAGTCAACTGATATCATGTTATCTTAGAATTATGTGTAGTATATCAGATACGAAACAACTTGCAGTTAACTCCAAGGCTTCATTTCAATTGCATTAACACAACATTAATATATTGCCCGTATATTTTTTGTGACAAGAATGATGTCACGTTTAAGTCCAACTATAGACTTCTTGGTACATTTCATTTGAAGGAGAGCATAGTGTGCTTTTGAATGTTAGGCGCCACGTTTACCTATATCTGATTAAAGTATCAACAAACAACTTCTTTTATTAACTTTTGATTATGGAGTAACCTATCTATCTATCTATCATTACTTTAAAAATGTATTTACTCTTTTTTTAAACATGGAAAGGATGAACCTAAGTTCGTACAGTTACTTATCAGTTACTGTGTATAGACCACTCTATATTGTCGTCATGTCGGAATCTCTTTGTACGCTTATCATGTCGTGTTTTCAGTAATGCCGAAGAATATCTTTATCATTTATGTATATATCAAGTTAACGCAAGAACTGATAAAATAATAAAAAAAGAAAAAGTTCAGGTGCACTGATCTCGAACCTAATCTAGCATAAAAAAAACTCATTAGGGTCAGAATCGGGAAGGGAAAAAATCAGGCTTGGGTAGCCATTCATACGGAGCCCTGGGCCTCGTGTATGGTTGCAGCTGGTCCAGAGGATGTGGTGGGTGCACCACTCTACTTTTGAAATAAAAAAAAACCTCTGCTGGGGTCATCTTTACTCACCTCGACCGCTGCCTCCTGCTGAGTACTACGATGAACTCTCTGTTTCTCCTCAAAGTCCCGCACTCGCTGGTTGTATCTTTCAATCTGTTCTCTGAGTATAGCGTCTTCCACCTGCAGTATTGAGGATAAAAATGAGCCGAGAGAAAAACAAAAATATTTTAAACAATGATCTGTAGAGGCGCACACGGTGGCTTCGATTTCCTTTAACTCCTCGGTGGAAACTAAGTTTCGACCTTACCCAACCTGAGATCACATAGTACAATAAAAAACGTCATGGAGTCCGTCTTCACGTGTGTTCGGAAGGACATTATGCTAATGCAATAGTAACGGAAGATTATGTTCTGTTGAAATATGTAGTATGTTCTCTAAGTAAAATAATTTTCATTATTTCACAAATCGTTATTTATCATTTTTCCTTTACAAAAGTTGTTGTTTTAAACTGAAAATGCAGTAAATGATCACCAGATATGTGTTTGCAGTTTCAAATTCCAGTTATCTTACCTTAGCTCTTTCCTCGTCGTATTCCAGGCAACCTACGCCGTCCAGTCTCTTCACATCAATCCATCCTCTCCACCTCACGCAGACTCCATTCATGATAAAACTCGACTTTATATGTACCTACAATTTTCGGAGAAAGTGAGGACTCATTAAGATGTTAACAGTACAGCTTGTATTCTTGTATTTATGAATGCAATTAAACATAAATTCAAATTATGTAGTTAATTAAACAAAAAGAGTCTAAAAGTTTATCAAATCTTTCTTCATGTGTAAGAAAGAAGTATTCAGGTATGTTTTTTTTAGGCTTCACTAAATTCAAACTCACTTCGAAACACCAATTTTATATTGAACTGTGCAAACAAAATGCAAGAAAAATTTTAAAAAACTTTCCTAATAACAAGAGAAAATCTCGACAAATAAGCAATCGCTGTACTTTTGACATTACATGTTTTTCATGTCGTATAAATAGGTCATGGGTTAAAGTAACTGGTTATGTGTCAAAGAGAAATGTACTCGTTTCACATGAATGTGTGCTAATAGGGAGTCAAAATAATAAGCAAAAACACACTTATGTTATTTATAACTCATAATATTTCATAAGACTGAGTTGGTTTGTTTTGAATTTCGCGCAAAGCTATACCAGGACTGCCTGCCCTAGCCGTCCTTAATTTAGTTCTGTAACGCTCGATGGATGGCAGCTAGCCATCATCACTTACTGCCAACTCTTTATCTACCATTTTACCCACGAACAGTGGAATTGAGCGTCACATTATAAACACCTCTAGGTTGGCAAGGTGAGCATGTTCAGTGTGACGAGTATTTGAACCCGCAACCCTCAGATTGCGAGTTGAGCGTCCTAACCACCTGGCCATTTCCGGCCACAGAGTATAGTTAAAAGGGTTAAACATCAAGGTTATTTTTTTTAATATTTAAACGTCTGGTTACTTCTATACAGTATTTTTTCCATTATTAGTTGGCCCGGCATGGAGAGGTGGTTTAGGCACTCATCTCATAATCCGAGGGTTGCGGGCTCGAATCCCCGTCACACCAACCATGCTCGCTCTTTCAGCTGTGGGGGCATTATAATGTGACGTTCAATTCCCCTATTCGTTGGTAAACTAGTAACCCAAGAGTTGGCAATGAGTGGGTGGTAATGACTAGCTGTCTTCCCTTTAGTCTTACACTACTCAATTAGGGACAGCTAGCACAGATAGCCTTCGTGTAGCTTGATAGTAAAATTATAACGCTTCCACGGCTGAAAAGGAGAGCATGTTTAGTAGGACAGGGATTCAAACCAAGGCCCCTCAGATCGTGAGTCAATTGCCTCTAACGACCTGTTCATGTCGGGCACATTATTTTGCCAGATAATAAACTGAGTTGGCAATAGATATTGTGGCGGTTATACGTATGTGCGCCCTAAGGAATGGGTTAGAGAGGACATTTGTCCTCTTACTATCAACAAAATCTGCATGTGTTACAATGTAAACTTAACACCATGGTTAAACAAAATTTTTGTAGTATTTTTATAAAAACTGAATTTGTATTTCGGTTTAAGCACACAAAACATTTTATTTTAGTCCGTTGACTTACACTGTAAAACAGCAGATCGCCCAATGTGACTTTGTTATAAAACACACACACATGTAAAAACTAATTCCCCATACGTACTTTGCCACCCCTCTATCCCTGCCTTCGAAATATTTTTGTGCGCGCCTATGACTGACTATTTGTGTATCTTTGCACAAATATTCTCAACAAACAAACCCTTGGTTTGTAGTTCCTGCACGACTTCTCTCATCACTTCAGGGTAAGGAAATAACATGGTCACACATGCGATAGGTATTCCAGAAAAACCTGAACTACTCGGCAGGAGGTTAACTGAAGTCATTAGAATTCACAACCTCTGTGTAAAGAAAGGATTTATCAACTTGTTGACATTTAACTAGACTTGGAGTAGGTGAAGTTTTTTAGAATGTCACGTGAAAAAAGATGTAGTCAACCTACGTATAATTAATCATTAATCTCCATTTGTATATCAGAATAAGTAAGTTTTTAAAGTTATATAGTCACATAACCTGTTTTATCCGTGTTTATAACGCCGATTTATTTGGCTTTTAAGTGGCTAATGTTTAATAATAACTATCAAGGTTCACTGTTTAAATATAAACAATTTAGTTGACCTGAATATGACCTGAGAAGGTCGAAACGTTGTTCTGCACTTTATTTTAATTAAAGTTTTACTACCCATACCAGCAGTCTTGAGAATACATTTTTATTTCAAGTGGGTTAAAGCGTTCGACTCGTAATCCGAGGGTCGCGGGTTCAAATCTCCGTCGCACCAAACATGCTCGCCCTTTCAGCCGTGGAAGCGTTATAATGTACTATCAATCCTATTATTCTTTGGTAAGAATAGCCCAAGAGTTAGCGGTAGGTGGTGATGACTAGCTGATACCTCCCCTCTAGTGGTTCTCTGCTAAATTAGAAACAGCTAGTGTAAATAGCCCTTGTGTAGCTTTGCTCGAAATTCGAAACAAATAAACCCATATCGATAAAATTGTGGAATTTGACCGTCAATATTATAGCGCGCCTTTGGTCTTAAGCTGCGGAGCGCGTTCTAGCGGAAACAAAGATTAGAAACCAGAATGCCTGAGCACGCTAATCTTAAAATGATGATCTTGCCTCTTTCAGTTTAATATTCCTTTTCGGTGTCTACAACTCAATTCGGCTTCTACAAATGTGTTTGTTTGTTTTTTGAATTTCGCACAAAGCTACTCGAGGGCTATCTGTGCTAGCCGTTCCTAATTTAGCAGTGTAAGACTAGAGGGAAGGTAGCTAGTCATCACCACCCACCGCCAACTCTTGGGCTACTCTTTTACCAACGAATAGTGGGATTGACCGTCACATTATAACGCCCTCACGGCTGAAAGGGCGAGCATGTTTGGCGCGACGGGGATGCGAACCCGCAACCTCAGATTACGAGTCGCACGCCTTAACGCGTTCGACCATGCCGGGCCTCTACAAATGTGAATTATGCAAATATTATACATGAATATATATTTGTACACAAACTTGGTGCATTTGGTTGAGTCTACGATCCATCTGCACTCCAAAGTTGACAAGCAAATTTTTAATTATCTTTGCACCTAGTGAAATTTCCTGAAAGTAAACTTTTCAGTATTATTGTTCACTAAGCCAAAGATCTCTCAGAGAAATCCGTAAAACTCACAATGACTTCTTTCTTTGGCTCGGCATGGCCACGTGGTAAAGGCACTAGACTCGTAATCCGAGGATCGCGGATTTGAATCCCCGTCATAAACATGCTCGCACTTTCAGCCATTGGGGTATTATAAGTTTCGGTTAATCCCACTATTCGTTAGTAGAGTTGGCGGTTGGTGGTGATGACTAGCTGCTTTCCCTCTATTCTTCCACTGCTAAATTAGAGACAGATAGCGCAGAAAGCTCTCGTGTAGCTTTGCGCGAAATTCAAACCAAATCAAACTTTTCTCGTCAACAAGTATGTACAACATACAGATGGAGTCTGATTCAAGAGTGTCTAAATAGTTTAACATACCGTTTTAATTGTTAGTTTCTCACTCGATAATCCAGTTATTTTTTTTAGTTGCCTCAATTTTTGATTTTTTTCCACTTTATTCACAACTTTTCCCATATTGAGATTCCGCGTCTTTTTTTTTTTCCTTCTGAAACTTCAACTTCCTGTTTGCGAAATCCTTTATTAAACACATTTTCTTTGCGCATCGGTGTAAAGAACTCGGGAAAGGTATTACATTATTCTTTTGGTCGTTCTTGCACTGGTTCGCACACTTAATTTCATTTGTCACGATGACTGGGTACTTCACGATGATTGGGTACTTTCAAGAGCACGAGGTAATATTGAAAAAAAGCTTTGAATTCGCTCATCTTCCTGTCCCGCACTCCCAACTTGTTAGTCACAATCTCATGATTACAGATAATCACTGTGGTTTGGGGGTGTAGGAGGTATGAAATTACAATGCTGAGTTCCCACTGTCCTTAAACCCAGAAACTTGACTTAAAAATTGCAAAAAAAAAACTAAAAGAGAAACAAAACATTCATCTCGTGCCAATTTATTTACTGCATATTGCTGCAAAGAAGTATGTCAGTATCCCGAAGAAATGAAAAAAGTTCGTCCCGGAAATCGCCTAACCACTGGACGGTTTCCAGTTCTGAACAAAGGACACAGCCGAATGTTAAATACATAATGAGATAGATTTATGCTCTGTTCAGAAACCTAAATAGAAGATGGGTCAAACACTCCGTAACTATCAAGCTAATATATATATATATATATTGTTCGTATTTGTTTCTTCTGAGAGACTCGAGTCACCTAGTAACTACTGTGGGATTCGGATTGGTTTAAAAAATACACAGCCTTAGGTTACTGTTATTTTCATTATGCGCCCTACATAAACTACAGATAAACTTGTTTTTAATTTTAGAAACATAAGTCGTACAACTGACTGTTTTTGTTGTTGTTTTGCTGGTAAAAAAAAAAAAAAGACATTTAAAAAAATCTTAAATTAACCTTGATCTACGCTGCACTGGATAGCAAGTAGAATATAAGGTATGAAATTACCTAACCATTAATACAAATGTATAACTGATAGTGTGCATACAAACTTTGTTTGCTCCACTATAATTTAGACGTTAAACATTTATTTGCGATTTAAGAAATCTGTGATGAAGAATGAAACCAGGGAAGAAAAAGACCTAGGTTTCATCAGATGAACATTAAACTAAGTTACTGGGATTATTTTTTTCCATATCTATACGTCTTTGCTACTTAACAATCAGCCCCCCGCTAGTACAGAGGTATGTCTACGGATTTACAACGCTAAAATCAGGGGATCGATTCCCCTCGGTGGGCTCAGCAGATAGGCAGGTGTAGATTTGCTATAAGAAAACACACACTTAACCATCAAATCCGCACTATACTAGTCCTACTACCATCTTATGACTTATTTTTGCTGATGTATTTGAACCTTAAGACTAGTGAATGGGTGGGAATGCGAGGGTGTAAATTGCGTGTGACTCGTAATAAGTGAGAATTCCACTCCCTTCACTTACAAAAAGCGAAAAGTCAATTATAATTGCACAGAAAACAAAATCATTGACTACATAGTCAGTAACAAATGAATTGCAGGATATATTTATTTTTACTTACATCTTAAAGTAAATGTTTAGCCTTCCAACCGACAAGAAACTCGTGTTTGATATACAAGTTGCATGCCAGTGGATAATCACTTACTCATGTGCGATGTAGTGTTTCTAATTATTATTCTTTGAAATATGCATGAACTTTTCCTCATTGCTGAGTCAAAAATAACACTTAACACTTCAAGATAGCACTTCGGCCATGTACAGTAAAATAACGTTTTGTTCGAATATACAGGTAAGTTTGTTGTAGTTTTTTTTGGAAAAAATATTTTACTCGTTACAGCCAATCACTTAGCTGGAAAATACTTGATTTGATGAAAATCGACGGAGACTTCACGTGAGCTGGGACTGCAATTAGTGTGATCTATGTCTACCGTCAGATATGGTTGGTTAATGGATACATACCGGAAAGATCGTGATGAGGTCGTAACACGAAAAACCTAATCACCAAGTGATGCAATTAATCTTTCGAATCAATGAGTGCAAAAAAACTGACTTCGGTATAGTTGAGTCTCGAAACGGGAAATTTCTTTAAACGTATGTACAAAAAAAAGTTAAATTAATAGGCAGTTATATGTAGAAAACACATTAAAAATCTGTTTTGACTCACAAAACGTTACGGAGTAAAGGCGAGGTTTTCTTATAGAACAATAGGTTTGGTTTAAATTTTGCGCAAAGCTACACGAGGACTATGTGTGCTAGCCGTCCCTAATTTAGCAGTGTAAGATTAGAGGGAAGGCAACGAGTCATCACCACCCACCGCCAACTCTTGGGCTACTCTTTTACCAACGAATAGTGGGATTGGCCGCCAATAATGCCCCCCACAGCTGAAAGGGCAAGCATGTACGATGTGACGGGGATTCGAACCCGCGACATGAGTTGAGTGCGAAATTCAAAACAAACCAAACCTTTTTTATCCCTCGTTTAATT
Organism: Tachypleus tridentatus; assembly: GCF_004210375.1. NCBI lineage: Eukaryota > Metazoa > Arthropoda > Merostomata > Xiphosura > Limulidae > Tachypleus > Tachypleus tridentatus. The sequence goes on from NC_134836.1 coordinate 45,964,872, forward strand.
GTATTGTTCCGTGAGGGTCAACTTATGTTACAATGAATAAAACAGTAGCAGTTAACCACCAGTTAAAATTGATTTGAATTATCCATTTCTTTCATTGGATTCTATGACAATTTAAGTTGGAGATACACTTTAACTGCCATCTCCTTGTTCGTATCATTGCTATCACACCAATACAATGTTTCGGCCATACCCACATCTGAGACAAAGTATCCAAGATTTGCTATATAACCCGTCGTAAACATTGATACCAGTGGATCTGTGATCTTAGTGTATGTTTTGTAGCAGAAGTAAAAAGAAATTTCGTACAATCTGACGTACATACCCATTACTTTAAAAATGCCACACCTTAATCTGACATTACACTGAAAGCAAAAATGCCAAAGCTTATGAAAAAACAAATGGTTTGGGAAGTTTCAAATACAAAGATTTCGAAATGTAATCAAGAAATATAATTCCTGAGTAAAAAGCATCAACTCTAGAATAATGTGCTGCTTGAGAAACAGGTAATATTTATATGTTTGCATCTTTGCAATGTTTATAAAACGTTGCAAATTAATATAAAATATTCTGAAATGATCTTACGAACACGACAATTACGGAACACAAATTATATACGTAGTTTTAAGGATGTTTTAGACAAGTACTTAAAGTTAGGTAATATATAAAGCTAGTTCGTTCATAGTTGCTTGTACCAAACCCCATATTTTCTTAATTGTTGGGTGAAGGGGACAACGAAACTTAATATTAGATTAATACTTAACACTAGTGACAATATTACCCGGATCTTACACAAAAATTGTTGTGGAAGACAAAAAAAATAAATTTTCTTACACACAGTAGGAAAGACTGGAGGACGTGGTCAAATAACGGAAAACTAAAAAAGAAAAACTATTCAAACCAGGGAAAACAAACGTGTCTTCCACTATACAGAATTAACAAATGTATTTCTTTTAACTAGTTATAGCTTTCGTTTATATCTCTTTGCAATCTCTGTTAACTTGACACCGTCTGAACGTATTTCTCTGGTCATTATTATGGTTATTAAATTACAGTTTTGTCATTTCTCAAAGTTATGTTCGTGTCTTCGTAATCTCTAAAATCCAGTTTCTATCGGCCCGGCATGGCCAAGCGTGTTAAGGCGTGCGACTCGTAATCTGAGGGTCGCAGGTTCGCATCCCCGTTGCGCCAAACATGCTCGTCCTTTCAGCCGTAGAGGCGTTATAATGTAACGGTCAATCCCACTATTCGTTGGTAAAAGAGTAATCCAAGAGTTGGCGGTGGGTGGTGATGACTAGCTGTCTTCCCTCTAGTCTTACACTGCTAAATTAGGGATGGCTAGCACAGATAGCCCTCGAGTAGCTTGGTGCGAAATTCAAAAACAAACAAACCAGTTTCTATCCCTTTAATATTTTGTTCCCTTCCATTTTAAAAATTATTTATAGACCCGCGTAAGTAATGTTCCTTTTAACAGTATTTTTCTTAGAGTGTTCAACGCAGTAAATACTTAATTTAAAATATTTTTAAATTGAGTGTTCAACGCAGTAAATACTTAATTTAAAATATTTTTAAATTTTAACCCTTCAATGATTTTGTTTAAGCCTTTTCTTTTTATATAACACGGTTTAAACTGCCCGACGAAAGGGTTTTGCCCGAAACATTGTAAATAAATACAAAATATCCTGAAATTATGTTACGCACACAACAATTACGGAACATAAATTACATACGTAGTTTTAAAATTATGTTTTGCACAAGTATTTAAAAGTTAAACATTATACGCTGAGTATAAAATAATATGACAGTATAAGTCTTAAGTTCTACATAACACTGATTTCAGTTTAAGTTTATGATGTTAGAAAAACACGTAGAGTCAAGAAGTCTTGATAGAAATGTATAGAAACCTATAATAAGATATCTTTCGAAAGGTTATCATTCTTCAGTGGTTATAGGTTTTTATTCATTTCAGTTTAAGCTTGATATATAAAAGTAATAAAGCAGAATTGTGTGAAGCTTGATGTTACTGTTTTCATTGTGATTTAGCACTCGATATGTTAGCAGTAATTACGGATATAACACACACTATTCGCCGATTTCAAACGGTTGATTTACTTACAGTAAACAGTGAATGCATCTAAACAATTTCGTAATGGTTGTGTGCTGGACTCGAGCTCAAGCAAGTTGTTCATGTGTCATGCGCGATTGAGGTACACTATGTTATTCATGTATATTGCTTTCACCATGTTCATCACATATTGATGGGGGTCACTTCCCCAGCGTATTCTGCAACGAATCAGTAACGCCAGTCACACGCCTCTCTCCATTTAATATTTATTGGGACAAACTATGTACGAGCTATGAATTAATAAGTACTAGTGTACTCGTAATATAAATGAGAAGTTAGAACTTCAAGCAAAATATAAGGAGGCATACGAATTTGTTTATACAAATGTAAATGTAGAAAATACCCGAAAGGGCAATATGTTATAGAACAGTGATGTAAAATGACAGAATACTAATTACATGCAGTGCTCTAACTTTTGGAAAACTATTTTATTAAGATTGAAAAGTCCACTAAACGTAAACATGGCGTCATAAGTTCCAAAACTCAGCCATCTTACATTCATGTCATACTCCATCACACTGTATTACTATATTGTAATCTCCGCCCCAGGTTACCTCCAAGAGAAGCAGTTGCCACGGCAACCGAATCAGCCAAAATCGACATGGATGTAACCTCTTAACGAAAGCCTTATATAACCTCTACATGCAAGGTGGAAACAACTGAGTCGCCCCATAAGAAACTGTGCAATCGATACAGTAGTAGCTTACAGGCATTAATATTCGCTGTTTATCTACACATCGTATAACCTTCGGAGGTACGTTCTAATACAAGCAAAGAACAAATCCAGAAATAAATTATACAAGTCAAGATTTTTTTATATATTAAAATTCAGGAGCGTTTTTCGTTTGTTTGTTATTGTTTTTGTCCATGTAAAGATATTCGACACAAACGACCTCTGGTTATATATTTATCAATCTCCTGACAAATAATAAACTGGGAGATGTTGAACTTATAAATGAAATGTGACGTTAGTGAATACACACGAAACGTTAACTACAGTCAGTTTTATTGTTATACGAACATATTTTCTTGATAATACGTATAAACTGACCTTTTGTTTTCGTCTGCAGATGGATAGTTTTTATATATTTACAACAAATAAGTAAAAACAATTCAATTAGTATATGTATTAATAGAAACCTCCAAACGATTAAATGTATAACGTTAAATTTTTTGACACAAGCTATTTCACACGTCTCGTTTTTGCAAATATCGTATAATTTACTAAACGTCCTAAAGAAGTGAGCGAGGTTAAAATGTAAATATTTACAGTTATTCCACGTCATACACTGATAGTCTAATAAAGATCTAATAGGAAATAAATATATGCAACACACGAGTTGCTTTTGAACGAACGGTGCAGGCTAGACCCACATGTCGTGGAGCCGTTGAGAGCCCAAGTATATAGCAGGGAACTCCGTATTTCTAGGATTAACAGAATATGATACTCTGGCTGTTATTGCATGCTATGACAATATCCTGTCACGACTCAACGGGAGATCATGCGGGAGCTACGAGAAATCCGCATGCCGCCAACACACCTCGTGTTAAACGTGCCAGGATCGCGTGCTAAGCCTAATTTGACCTGTCATCGCCCGAGCTACTTCGTGCTCTCCGTAAAACACACAAGGGTATTTTCACTTGTAAATCGAATCTTCAGACAAGCATCTAAGCACAGACAAAAGAACATCACGAAAACAAACTACGCCATTGTTCAGACGTCAGTTGGAATACTTGATGGTTTTATGTAAGCTCCAATTTCCTTATAGATATATTTTATATATATATATATATAAAAGTTTGGAGGTTGCCAGTTCATAGTTAACATTCGTTTGAATGAGCTTCTACAATATTATATTGTATCTTTTTTTTTTTTAATTTCTTACTTATATGAAACTTTTGTCATGAACCTTTTTTTAATTTATGGAAATACTAAAAATTGTTCGCAGGGAATCTTTTATTATTAATACTAATACTGCACTCTTTGTACTTACAAGAAGATCCGTATCAGATTTATTTGTTTAACTTTTTCACGTAAAGTAACACCAATAGCTACTTATACATAACTGTCTCTTGTTTTGATCCAATAAATTAGAGGGAAGGTGGATAGTCAACAGTACTCCTGTTACTGACTTTTAGCGACTCTTGCCTTATCGAATAGTGGTATTTGACCATCATTATTATAGCGCAACCCCTAAATGCTCAGGACATTTTCGCGACAATTGCACACGAATAATTAATCCTCAGTCGGGCATGTTAACCACTTGTCACGCCTGGCTCACGCTATTTCTTGTAACTCGCTTGTCTTGTCAAGTTGATTATAACGGCATTCGCGCCAACAAAATTTGAATGATAGCGAGGCTTAATACACAAATAGACAAGCTGTAAATAGGCAGAAGTTGTAGCTTATTTGTTGATTCATTCCGTGTGATAGCGAGGCTTGGAAGATATATATCCCAAATTACCTGCGTAACAAAGAGAAATATACTGGCGCATGGAGTGTGGGTGGGATTGTCAGTGAAGCGAATAGTTTGTAGATGGACAATTCAACACCAAAACAAATCTTGATTCCAGGTGAGTTCCCGCGCTCATTCAATACAACATTGATTCTAAAAGCTCGCTAATGTATTTGGTTATGGTAGTTGGGCGCGGACAATCGAGCTGCTATTATATGACCTGAGCCAACTTAATATAATGGACTTTTTTAGTGATGTAGTTGGTAATGTCATGAGAAATGTCAGTTACTATAAACGAAAATATAAACCTCACTGATATCGTAAAAGAACACACCAATATTACATTGTTTTTCTATGTATGTCATTATTCTTAACTAACGTATGATTTTTCAGTAAAGCGTGGACTAATGGTGATAATTTTAAATGTAGAACTGTATACTCAAGATATAGGACATCAAAATTACTCTCTTGCAGAAATGTATTTTGAAGTAAAGTAATTCATTATATTTTTTTTATAACTTATTTCACATCGATTGATTAGGAATCTTTTTTTTAATTATCATGCCGTAATAGTATTTTAAATTATAATGTTTATTGCTTAAATGTTTTAATAAAAAATATTTTGTATTTTCAACCTGAATAGCATCTTGTATGGTACTTATGCTAAGCAGCTGGGTTAAAAAAAAAATAATCAAGGTTCAGGCAGGCATAACCTTCCATTATTTAGAGCTGCTGACCACAGGAAATACAGTCAGCAGCACTCGCCGCCTGCACGGGAACTCTTAAACAAATAGCGGAAGTGACTGTCACGTGTCTTTCGCTCCTACGTCTGAAAGAGCTGAGGTGTTCCGCATCATATCGTAATTCTTATCTAGGATTTATGATCCACGACCTAGGATGCTAACATAGCCCTTCTTGAAGAAACGTAAAAGAATGATTAAAACATATTGCTTACTTTTATTTTGGTGAAAGTACTTATTGTTTTACTAAGAATTATTCAATGTACTTTGTTTAACATTATAAAAATATGCATCCAGTAAGTAAAATATCTCTGTAAACATTTTAATCGATTGTATCTTACATATATTTAAATATATATTTTTAAGTAGGACATTATGCGCACCTTTACTAGAAGAAAACATACCTAATTCTCCAATTTATATAGTTTGTTTTAATTAATATATGAATCTATGTTAAGGAATATTGAAATGAAAATCTACGTGTAAACATATTTTACGTTTTCCTAATTTAACAAAACTTTTAAAAAAAGTTTATCACTACATATAGCTTTATATTTATTTTTTCAGAGTAGATTTTAGTCCAAAAATCTCTAACATTTCAACAGAGTAAATACGTTTAATTCATCATTTTAACGCTTGTAAAATTTCAGAAATTTAGAATACAGCTGAATCGTATTTGCAAATATCCGAAGTCATTTGTAACTTTAAAACTTGACATCACCTACAAAGTTTCATTCCTTTAGTAATTAATCAAAACGCTGTAAAGTTGAAGCATATTTTGCAGATCATTTTAACATTAAGTAGGTTTATAATAACACATGCAGTTCACCCAACCAGTTTCTGATTGTCAAGGTGTTGTGCAACCGAATCTAGTAAGATCGTACAAATAAATCTCTGTCGTACCAAATTATGCTCGCTCTTTCAGCCGTGGGGATGTTATTATATTACGGTCAATCCCACTATTCATTGGTAAAAAAAATAGCACGGGAGTTGGTGGTGGGTGGTGATGACTAGCTTCCTTCCCTCTGGTCTTACACTGCTAAATTAGGGACGGCTAGCACAGATAGCCCTCGTATAGCTTTGCGTGAAATTCAAATCAAACCAAAAGCGTACATACATTGCCAAATGTGCTTGTTATCGTGATGTTTCTCAACTATATCCGCAATATCACGCTCATTTATCAACAGATAGAATGTTAACTTTGTCCTGAACAGGACCATATTGTTATTTTTGAAAAAGCAAAGCTCGTTAGGATTACCACTCTTGTATTTACATACATTTCTTTGTCTTAAACAGCAATGTGTTTTACGCTTCAGTATAAAAGAAACTGCAACTCTATTTTGATCTACAACATTACGAAGCAATGCGAACGAGGAAGAGATGTCAGTGTAACTAATAATACAGAAATAAAATGTGCTTGAAATACATGAACAACCTTGCTTGTGCTATCAGTCTTATCCTATTTCTGACCATAAAAACAAAACTTTTATACGGAGAGGCTGCTCGATTTAACGCTCGAAATACTGAAAAATAAAAAAGCCTCAAAAGTGGAACCATCAAACGAAGAACAAATAGTTCGAATACAGTTCTTATCTAACCCAATAAAAAAACAAACGAATTTAGTTTTACTCAACTTTTTAATTATTTTATTATTTCCAACTTGTTTACAGTTAATTACGTAATATATCTATATCCATTATCTACGGAATTTATATATTACGTTAATATCAATATACGTCTATAAGTTTAATACTTTCTTATTATTGTTTCAGGGAAACATTAATTCTTCAAGTGTGTATATAGTACACTAAGATATATCTTCTTATATATAAAACTTAAATATTTAACTTGTTACCTTTTTGTTTATTCGACTTAGTTTTTTATATAAACATTCGTATCAAAACGTGCTGCAATTTAAGAAAGTTATTTAAACAATTCCTATCAAGTAATTGCTAGTATTTCTACAACTGACAAATGTGTGCGGATATACAATATTTTGTACTCATAATGTACTCGCACACTTCATTGTTATCAGATGGGTTACAACAAACTAAATATGAGCTGTTCAATAAACAAAAACAACTTTTCTGACGGCTAACGTTGCACTGTTCCATTTGCTTTCACTGCAATTCTTATTACTATCTTTATTAACAAAGACACTTTCGCGGTATTATGATGTTTAAATTTTTTCTAAAAAAACTGTAGTTTCTTCTAAAAATTCATACAATTAAGTTCAAAGTTCGTGCAAAGCTACAAAAGGTCTATCTGCGCTTGCGTCGCTAATTTTGCAGTGTAAGACTAAAGGGAAGGCAGCTGGTTACAAATACATATATAACAAATGTTATGAAAATGGAGAAAAAGAAACTTCCTTAAAACGAAATAAATTTATCATTCTTAGATAACTCGCTTTTTAATTTTGGTATGGTAACAAGTCAAAATGTTTCAATATGGTTATTTTTAAGAGAAATCAAAGTTCTGATTCCTAAATCAGGATATTCAGAGTTCGTAGTTATTTATATACGTCAAAAATGTAAGATTTATGATGTGAAATGCATTTTATATCACATTATTTCTAACAATTAATTATGACAAGTTTGTGTAGATAAACAAGGTGTAGACAAAAATTGTTTGTACTAGGACAGGAGAAATGACACGAAACTTGAGCTTATCAAATTGTACATTATTCATAATAAAGCTTTTATTTTTTTACGTTTGTAGAGCAACAACTTTGAAAACTTAAGCAGACAAACCTTTCAACTTTTGTTTTTCGCATTTGATGATTAAAAGCTATTGATTTTAAGAGGCAGCTATGTATATTTAGTTTACCTCAAAGTTTCCGGGGTTCTGTATCGTAAAAGGAATGTTTACTATAGTTCCGAATTTTCTACGTATTCGTTGCTCGAAATATTACAAGCTTTAAGTAAAATGTACAAGTTTGTTGTACTCAAAACAAGTCACATGTATTACAAAAGTATCTGCATTCAATATATGTCTTTGAACTGACGGCATCAATCTGACTCGGTCTGTGACAAGTAGGGGTTGCAAAACGATGTATGTTGTCCACGTGAATAGAAATACTTTTGCAGTCGATAAATTGTATATTATATTTGCACAGCCTCTACAACCTCCAGAATGCATGCACAACATATGCTTGTTTTCAGAAATTGTGTAGATTATATCTGTTATATTATTTTTCTCTACAACGAACTCGTGGCATACGCACTTTGATCTCAATCGTGTACATAGGGTGATATGAACCAAATTAAAACGTGGTCATAGAAAACATTTAGGACAGGCGAGAACATTATCTATTGACTCAGACCCAGCATGGCCAGGTGGTTAAGGCGCTCAGCTCGTAATCCGAGGGTCGCGGGTTCGAATCCCCGTCACACAAAATGTGCTCGCCCTTTCAGCCGTGGGAGCGTTATAACGTTACGGTCAATCCTACTATTCGTTAGTAGAATAGTAACCCAACAGTTGGCGATGAGTGGTGATGACCACCCTTTTCTCTAGTCTTGCACTGCTAAGTTACTGACGGCTAATGCAGATAGCCCTCGCGTAGCTTTGCGCGAAATTAAAAAAAAAAAAACATAAAATGTACGTATGTGCCAGTACACATGGGAACTGGCAAAATACGGCTATTTTGTGTATTAAGATGTTTCTGTGGTATAAAATTAGCTTCCGTCTTTTTTTTTTTCTTTCTTTCTGGCTTCGTCTGGTGTTTAGGATGCTCAACTAGCAATGTGCGAGTCGCAGAATCGAATCCCTATTGCCGATCGCACTCGTACGTGTAGGTACTATAATATCACAGTTAATCGCACTGTTCGTTGGTCAAAAATATAGCCCAAGAGCTAGTAGTTGGTGGTTCTGATTAGCAACCTTCCACCTTGTCTTTCATTGCTAAATTTCTACTTGAGAAGGTGGGCACCACCACCTACATCTGCCAGAGGATCACTGATGGTACATCAGTATCTCAGAATCTTAAGAATTGTTACAGTTCATGTTTTGGAGTTGAAATGTGAGAGCATCTTGAGATAAAGCATATGATGTATCAGTTTCAATACTAATGATGACCTTACCTTTCAAATTATTATTTGATATAATATAACATTTTGTTTATTACCGGTCAATATAGATCGGCGAAGAAAAGCATAGGCGTCCATAGACTGCAATATATTAAATAATTCTCTGGTTTTCTCTGGTCACAATGTCCAGTTTAAAGAATTGGCTAAAGATGTTGGAAGAAACACTATCTATGTTCAAATACATAAGAAACCCAAGTGGTTGTGAGACTACTTCTAACAATGATGGTATTTTTCTTTACATTTTTAGGGCTATGAGGGACCCATTAAAAAAAAATAGTTTTGCCCCCAAGAAATTTGGTGCATTAAAAGTTTTGAGCAATTTATTTAAAGATCCAATAAGGTCAAGATCCCATTAGTAATTATAGGGTTAAACGTGTAACATATTAAATATAGTTGCTGCATATTTTGTAGTTTCTGACAAGTGGTGGAAGTGACCGTTCAATAAAAACGGTCATTTGTCTTTAATTTAAAACGCTACCGCAGAGTCACACACAACATTGTTGAAGACGGTCACATTTCTGTTAAAGAGTTCAACTTGCTCCTGGCTCGTGTTGATTATCTCGTGAATGTTTGAAAGCAGCACCGACAAGTGTGCAAATACTGTAATAGGAGGAGGGAATCGGGGCATTAAAGCACGAGACATCGTGGTGACCCTCCAGCTTGGACCACCTGGGGTGCTAACTTTTTCTCACAAACTATAGTAGGTGGTAATACGGGGAGTAAAGAGTAACAAGTTCCCCTTTTCAGAACAATCTTGGTTTATGACTAGACCATAGGATTCACCTCTAAGAAGACCTGGAAAGTTCTTTTGTAGAAACTAATTTGTAGCGGTTCTATTGAAAGAGTGCCGAGTGACTTACACATTGCCGCCAGCGCTTGAGAAACTAGGTACTCACTAGTTTTCGCCATAGACACATGCTCACCTCACAGAAATAGCGTTGTTGTGGTAGATCACATGTAGCTGATGGCTGGAAAAAAAAACATCTTAGTCGACAAATTTAGTATTTCAATCCTATTCACCAGTTTCGATTTCTGGCGTTTATCATGAATTTTGTAGAGATATTCAGGACGTTGCTGCGCTAAACTGTTACATTTAATAAATATATGCAGCCTTATAACTAGCTTGATGTTTGGCCCGGCATGGCCAAGCGTGTTAAGGTGTGCGACTCGTAATCTGAGGGTCGCGGGTTCGCATCCCCGTCGCGCCAAACATGCTCGCCCTTTCAGCCGTGGGGGCGTTATAATGTACGGTTAATCCCACTATTCGTTGGTAAAAGAGTAGCCCAAGAGTTGGCGGTCGGTGGTGATGACTAGCTGCCTTCCCTCTAGTCTTACACTGCTAAATTAGGGACGGCTAGCACAGATAGCCCTCGAGTAGCTTTGTGCGAAATTCAAAACAAAAACAAAAAACAAGCTTGATCTTTAAACATTAAGTTTATATGTATACACATTGTGGTCCAGCTTATCTGAATCACAAGAAGGTATTCTGGGTATCTGCAGTTTTACTCATTACAAATATAAGTGTGTGTGTGTGTGTGTGTGTGTGTGTGTGTGTGTGTGTGTGTGTGTGTGTGTGTGTGTGTGTGTGAAACATAATATTTTATGTGTTTGGATGAAGCAATACTTGGATTTTATACCAATGCCTAAATAACGAAAAAAAAAAACCCATAGTAAACTCATGTACCCAACTATAATGCACACAACACGAAAGTACCACAGGCATCTGGTTGGGCAACGTTTTCTAAAGCAAACTGCTTGTTCTGGATTCTATAACCTTTGATTATGTCAGTTTAGTTAAGGAATCCCACTTTTTAAGTAATCTTACCAGCTGAACAAGAAGAAATTTCAATCGACAATCAATAGAAATTTCAATTAAAATGCCTTTTTTTTTTTAAACAAGAGGATAGACAATGAGAATTGTCCAGTTTATCATTGGATAGAAGTCTTAAACACTGACCTGCGTTGTCTTTTTTTACGCATCTCATAAAGTAGACCCTAGTGATACAGCCTGGGACTAATAATGCTAAAAACCGGGTAGGTACAACATAGATACCTCACTGTGTACATTTATACTTAACTATAAACAAAATAATTAATTAATAAATTTTTAAAGTTGAAATAGTTTTTTACTTAACCTTCTCGTTAGATTATACAAAAAAGTTATCTATAACTATAATATTTATCTGAAAAAAAATTACACAAACCGTTAATTAAAATGTATTTCATCACAGAAATATGCAAATAAAGCATTTAATATAATACACGATTAAAATTAATTTGAAAGCGGATATAAATATAAATAATGTGTTCAGAACGTTTGTCAGGGTGGACTGCTCAAGATTACACCAGATTGCAAACTGCATTTGTAGTGATACTAAAACTTAGGTAACTTAGTATATCTCACAATCTAAGCATAGTTCTATTGGGCTTTACCGTATATTGCTAGGACATCCCTACCCAAAACCACTACCTCTAACCTCAGTTAACCGCTCTCAAACCAGCTTGGCAATTACATGTCAGCCATAGTTTCTGTGGAAAGCAGAAAAATAAAGTTGTAAACCTCAAACAATCGATGAGAATTGTCAAGCTGTAAAACCACACGTTAATATCATGTTAAATCTTTCAAGCTGTGGACAAAACGTTCAGTCTATGTAGCGAAAACGTAACTTGTAACTTGTATTAAACATGGCGAATTTTTAACTTCATAATAGTTTGCTTGTTTGGGATATTCGTGTAAAGCTAAAACAATGGCCACCGCAGTAATCGGGGATAATTTTGAATGGTAGATGGAAAGGAACGCATCTAACACACACACCTAATGTTCCAGCTATAATATGCTATAAAAATATGTTCAAACATAAAATATCTTGTTTGGATTTAGGTAAATCCACTGCTATAATTAATCCAATCCTGCTTACAGTAAAATTCTATATATTATTGTTCAGGTTAAAGGGATTAACTATTCTTCATTAGCGCCCCCTTGTGGCACAGTGGTATGTCTGCGTATTTATACTGCAAAAAATTGGGTTTCGATACTCGTGGTGAGCAGAGCACAAATAGCCCATGTGTAGCTTTGTGCCTTATAACAAAACAAGCAATGTTGATCATTATATGTTCCCGACTTAATATTTACAATAAACAAGTGGGTAAATATAGAATTAAAGAAATATTGAATTACACAGAGATAAAACTGGTTAAATAAGAATGACGGAAAAGAAGAAATAAATAAAAACAACAGCTACAATTTGTGACGAAAATATATCATTTGGGCGTCGTTATGTTTTTCGTAATTACAAACAATTTCTCTTTAATAATGATACAAAACAAATGTGGAAGGGGAGTTTGTGGTCCCTTTTAAAATATGGTCTATTTTGTATTTTTTTTGTTTTGAATAATGTTTAACCATAATCTAGTTTGAATAAGACGTGTTTTGAATAAGTTAAGCTATTTTTTAGAAGAAGGTTTGTTTGTTTTTGAATTTCACGCAAAGCTACTCGAGGGCTATCTGCGCTAGCAGTCTCTAATTTAGCAGCGTAAGACTAGAGGGAAGGCACCTAGTCGTCACCATCCTCCACCAACTCTTGGGCTACTCTTTAACCAACGAATAGTGGAATTGACCGTCACATTATAACGCCTCCATGGCTGAAAGGGCGAGCATGTTTGGTGCGACGGGGATTCGAACCCGCGACCCTCGGGTTACGAGTCGAACGCCTTAACCACCTGGGCGTGCCGGACCATTAACAAGAATTTTAACAGCTAACAGTTAAAAATATTCTCATGCAAAATGGAATCGAAGAATTTGTTTTTACACCTAGCTAACATAAAACTAATCGTTTCTGAAGTCATACGTTACAATAAGTTTAATAACAACAACAAAAAAAAAGACACTGTAGTAACAACGACTCCATTATGCCTGTCTCTGAAATTTTTTTGTTGTGGAATATTTCATACGAAAACACAAAGAACTTTATTACAGGCCGTCGAAAATAAATTGTTTAATAACCGACAAAAATACGGCCGGTGCTTTGCACACACGAAAAAAAAAAAAAACGTAACATCTAAACGTGTTAAGCATGCGATTCACCTGCAGCAAACCCGGCGCTGTTTCTCTCTATTTATCGATATTTCTCAGGTGTGACGCGGAATCACCTTCCGCGCTATACCAAGCGTGAAGCTTACGCACTTGCCCGAGTTCTTCCTGGCTGTAGCGATCCGTCACCACGGAGCTGATGCTTGACATAGTTGTTTCCATCGTCAAGGAACGTTCACATGCGCTTCTCAAGCTTTGGAAGATGCCCAAGCGTTAAGTTCAATGTGATTCATGTTCAGTGTGTTGCTGAGTATGTATAAATATTATTATAAATGTAACCATGTTTGCTTCGTTGTTAAGAGCAAAGCTTCAGAAATAGGTTACGTGTGTTGTGCCTGCCACAGGTGTCAAAACTAGATTTGTAGTGTTACAAGTCCTCAGACTTACTGGCGAGTCATATGGTGCAGAAACTCAGATATGATATTAGGCCTAAAGTTAAAAGAGCGGGAAAAAGTTCAAATTCATTAAATTGAAGAATTAACAATAATTACAAAGTTTTTCTTAGTTCTGCCTTCGTTTAGTAAGACTGGCAGAACTAAGACAGTTCTAACCATTGCTACACACACACACCTAATGTTCCAGCTATAATATGCTATAAAAAGCTGTCACTTTCAGTTGTTATAAATATTACAGTCAACCACGCTTTGTAGCTGCTCTGTTTTTTGTCAGTGTTTCCAAATTATAGATACCTATGTTGTAGGCCTGGAGTCTCTAGCCTAGGCGCTTAGTACACGTGTCACTTGAGGTGCCATTTAAGTACAAAAACTGTTATTTAAATTTTGAACAGAATTGTGAGGTGAAATAAAACAAATTATAGAGCCTTTCTATACACATTTAAAAGAAAATAACTATTTCGTGCGAATGAAAATTACCACAATGCCAATAACTACCATTCATATTAAGAGTACTTTAATATTTAAATTGTGAACAGAGCTACTTACAAAAAAACATTACACGTGTTACTCTTCGTCCTCACACGAAGACGGAATTTTGTAAACATCTATATATAATATAATATAATATCATGATTTCCCATGCACATGTATGTGGGGAATTTTATTAGAGTTCGTTCATGAAGGTACATTAGTTTATGTATACAAAACTTTCCCATCATTTATATCAGAGAAACAAACGACGACAAGTAATTCTTCTTGAAACTGAAAAAAATGTCAGCTTTGTCATAACCGAGTTGATAACCATTTTCGAATCATTCACAGAGACTCCAACTTTATGGCGTTTTGTACACGAAAACATTCCAAAGAATGTTTTATTTGTTTCTCACGAAAATGTCACAAGTTCCGTTGTTAGATTCACATCCGTCCTGATATAACCCAAGACAAGTTTCTTTGTTTTTTTAATTTCGTGCAAAGGTACACGAGGGCTATCTGCGTGTAATCTAACAGTGTAAGACTAGGGTGAAGGCAGCTAGTCATCACCACCCACCGCCAACACTTGGGCTACACTTTTACCCACGAATAGTGAGATTGACCGTAACATTCTAACGTCTCCATGGCTAAAAGGGCGAACATGTTTGGTGTTACGGAAATACAAGCCCGCGACTCTCAGATTACGAGACGAGTGACCTAACAACCTGGCTATGCCGGACCTCCCATGATAAGAATATAATAAAACTGTAGATAAGGTTCGAATAACATGGATATGATACACAAGTAAAAAAAAAATGTGAATATAATATGTATTTTCAATTATTAAAATCTTAAGAAATTAAAAACTTACTAGATATATAGCTAGTACTTTTAATAGCCTTTAACTGTTTCTGTTTCTTATGGTACAATTCATATGCAAAAGTTATTTTCACATAGTACTATTTCAAAATTATTGCACTATATTATTGTGCATTATTTCAAAAGTTTAAATCCTGTTTTCAAGGTGTTACTGAGCTCTTTGTCCAAAAGAATCTCGAATACTAATCTCAAGTAAAAATGAAACTGAAAATTAGATCAGGTGTTTCTCTCGTAAAAAGTTACAAATAAGGAACTTTAACAAAGATTTTTCAATCATAAACACAAGTTTTGTTTCTACTAAATTAATTTCAGGGAGAAACACATTATACTAATATAATAATAGGCAGCAAATAACAATTTATAAAGATAAGAAAATGTTTTATTGATGATGGAACATAGTACATGTTTCGACAGATCATACCTGAAGAAGACAGACCAATGTTCTGTGGAAACATACATGTTCCACCATCAATAGACTTCCTCTTATGCTCGTAAGTTGTTGTTTTGCCTACCTACTAAGTTCACAACACTTGCGAAAAACAAAAGCTGATCGACAAATAACGTATCGCACTGCTTATAAAAAAACAAACAAAAACTTACGCTGGAGGCAAAAGAAAATTACAAACGTGGTCAGAGTTGGACATAAGAAAAAGGAAATGAAAGATCCCTAAGAAATCATAGCACAGTTAATGTCAAATGGAATAACGAAAACAGAAAGGTTAAGCTATTATTAGATAAAGTATTGTTCAATAAATGTCAATTATTTGGTCTGAAGAAGGAAAATTGGCCGAAACGTAAAGAAATAGAACAGTTTCTCTCTGGTTATTTGGTTAACCTAACTGTTTTTATTATTAACGTCTATCAACAGGAATTCATTCTTTTCTCTTTAAAGAGAAAATAAATCTTTAATCGACAAAATAAAAACAAGTTTCAAGTTAGGCTCATGACGATAGCTGATGTTAGTTTATCTCACCATAAAAAAATGTTTAAACATATTGTTGGTGTAAACGTCCTTTAACACCACAAATGAGAAAGAAAAAACCTATACACTGGACAGGTTTCTCTTATATTGACTGTAAAGTACCTTCACCTAACAATATGTTCGATACTTTTCACTATGATATAGATCTAGCTTATAGCTGATTAACTTGTGTTTAGGGTAAACTGATGTAAAGCGAAATTCTCCAAAACTAGTAAAACCTAGTAACACCAGTTGATTGAAGTCAGCTTCGAGATTAAAGAGTTTTAATAATAAATACTGTTTGTTTTAACAATTCCTTCAATATAGCACATTTTTAGAGCTATTATAAACAAACCCAAGAACACAGACTTTACGTGTGCAATGTGAAATAGCTCAAATGTTAAGGTGCCGAAGTGTATGGATTACAAAACCGTAAAAATATCCTTTCTCTTGATTTTTTTAAAGATATGATACATTACAGAGAATTTTTAAAACGTATCTAAGTTTCTCCTTCATACCTTTGACTTAGAAGAATCCTGATTATAAAACTGGTCGATATATTGTCAACGTTTGTTTTTAATTTCGCGCAAAGCTACACGAGAGCTTTATGTGCTAGCCGTCCCTAATTTAGTAGTGTAAGACTAGAGGAAAGTCAGCTAGTCATCACCACCCACCGCCGACTCTTGGGCTTCTCTTTTACCAACGAATAGTGGGATTGACCGTAACATTATAACGCTCTCACGGCTGAAAGGTCGAGCATGTTTGGTGCGACGGGAATTCGAACCCAGGACCCCATGTATTGTCAACGTTTTTGTTGTTACACTCAAAACTACATAATGGGCTATATTTGGGCCCACCACAGGTATCGAAGCCCCTTTTTTTGCGTTTCCTTTAGGAGTAAGTGGTGATGCACTGTAAACACAAATTTCAAAACTGTGTTGTATGAATATCCGACATTTGGAAATTACGAGAAAAAAAACTTCCCCATTGGACACTTTGATGTTCGATAAATTAATCGACTCATTATGTTATGTACTGAAATACTATTATGTCTTACCTTCCCTTGTTCTTTTTCAAACTTGCAACCTTCGCTGTACCCGTTGTTACAGGGGCTAAAAACAAGCTGAAGGTTCGTTCCTGTTGTCGTGAAGGCCTGTGGGTAAAGAATGATCATAAGTCACAAAACACGTCAGCAAAATTACACTTCAAACTGTGGCGAAGGAAGCAGAAAATTACAGTAGATATAAATATTTGTGTTTATTGTCTGGTCGGTCGGCGTATAACTAACTCAAATAATCACATACCATTTATGCCTGTCTTCCTCATAATACACAACTGCTATAAAATCGTACAGTTCAAAAAACACGTATTAGCGTTGTTTTGTTTACACAGAAAATCAGTTTGAAATCGGATGCGCTTGAGTGTTGTTTTATATGAATTTTTTGTCATTACATGAGAAGCTGTCTACTTACTATTAGCAATATGAAGGATTAAATTATTTAATCCAAATATAAACATAAAGTATCAATAAAAACTTAACAATAAACAGGTAAAATGTGTGATTAGCTAGATCATTGTAATTGAGTATTTAAGTATTCTGCTTGAAACACGTGCTAGTTTGCAAAGAAAACCTGAACGTTACGTATTGTACTTGTCATACACGTGCTGGTTTAACCAAGATAACATTTACACGTAGGCCAAGTAGAAACAAGACAGGAGTTATTGAAATAATCTATATTTAAAATAATTTATATTTCTCATTCTAAATGTTTGTACACAATTTTATCCATCCCCAATATTACTATTTTAAGTATGAGTACCATTTTATAATAATCAGTAGTAAATTTAAAAAATAATTAATATTGTTGAAAATCATTATGTTTTGGCATTAAAACTAATAGGTCTATCATAAGAAAAATACCAAAGTTCATTGTGAGTTCTGCAAACCTAAAAAAATGGCAAATTATCACAAGTTTACAGAGACGAAAAACTATTCACAAGTTTGGAAATAAAAAAAGTTCTTAACGTTTATCATAAGTATTTATTTGAAACGATTCATTTTATTATATATATGTGCAACTTCAAGTAATATTAATTAAGATTATCACAGCTTAAGTTAGTTTGTACTACAAAGCTTAGAGTTTATTAGCTAAAGTTGAACGAATATCTTTCTATGCATAAAACCAAAATTATATCTTGATTTTTGTATTATAACAAATCTATCTTGAAATAAATTTATTTGTAACCTGATATAAAGTCACATACATTGAATAACTCTTTAAAGCTAACCTTGTATTTATTAAATGCTACATTTACTTAAAATTAAGTATTTCAACTCTAGAAAAATCTGGAATGTTTTAATTCTAATATTTTACAATTTTTCTAAGTTCTCAATATTAATACGTTTATAAAAAAAAATGTATAATCTGAGAAGTCATTATTAGTATGTTTGTTTTTTTTGTTTGTTTTTGAATTCCGCACAAAGCTACTCGAGGGCTATCTGTGCTAGCGGTCCCTAATTTAGCAATGTAAGACTAGAGGGAAGGCAGCTAGTCATCACCACCCGCCACTAACACTTGGGGTACTCTTTTACCAACGAATAGTGGGATTGACCGTCACATTATAACACCCCCACGGCTGGGAGGGCGAGCACGTTTGGCGCGATGGGGATGCGAACTCGCGACCCTCAGATTACGAGTCGCACGCCTTAACGCGCTTGGCCATGCCAGGCCCATTATTAGTAAACCCACAACTAAATTACTTACAATACTAAAGTCTAACCTATTCGAAGAATTTTTATAATACTGAATCAGGACCGGCATGGCCAGGTGAGTTAAGGCGTTTGACTCGTAATCTGAGGATCGCGGGTTCGAATCCCCGTCGCACCAAACATGCTCGCCCTTTCAGCCGTAGGGGCGTTATAACGTAACCGTCAATCCCACTCTTCGTTGGTAAAAGAGTAGCCCAACTGTTAGGGGTAGGTGGTGATGACTATCTGCATTTCATCTAGTCTTACACTGCTAAATTAGGGACGGCTAGCGTAGATAGCCCTTCAGTAGCTTTGCGCGAAATTCAAAACAAACAGTACTGAAGCAAAGATTCAACAAGTATTTCAGTTGTATAACTTTTTGTTTTAAAACATTTTTGTCCAGAGAGGAGAAAGTTCACAATGAAATGAAAGGTATTATTGAACGTTAAAGAACAGCCCATGTACATGTGGCTTTGTAGTTCTTTAGAATTTTCAAACAAATTATGTTTTCCCTCTTCGTTTTGCTGCTTTGTACATTAATATTTTATAGTAGACCTAGCGGGAAAATATTAATTCAAACTATTTGATATTTATACTATAATATTAATCACTTATTCTGTGACATAATTATTATTTTACTCAGTTTATATTTCACATTAAGTTTTTATTTATCATATAGTTTTCCTAAAACGAAACGTCATAAAAACTTTATAGTAACGCTGGGACACGTGCAAGTGATTTTGAATGCTGCATGAGTTAGCAAGGCTATGTATTTAGACTTAATATCGATATATAGGAGAAACAAATGTTCTAATTCTGTCATTTCTTATTGGTTCATGTATGAGAATGTTTCTTTAAATTAAGCGGTTATTGGCTGAGGATAGCAAAATTAGTTTTATTTTTATCTACGATTCGAAATTATCATTTGCTATTTAAGACAATTTTGCTCATGTCATCAGTGCTCCGTTGTGTTTTTCTCCAATAACATCGCAAAGGAATTTTAACGTTTAGTGTAACTATACATAGCTAGAAAAAAGCGGGTCTTCTTCAAATAATACAATAAACGAAGGGATCAAATCCTAATTCACAGTAATAAACTGGATCATTCCGATGCAGGCTCAGCAGTTTGTATAGTATGTCAGCTGAAGGGGAAACTCCAGGGAAGAGAGAGAAAGACAGCGAACTTTGAACAGTGTTAACCTGGCCACGAGTGCCGGAGAAAATACGTCGACCGACGAATCATAACTTTGGTCGGTGGCATGATTGAGTCACAGATCGAATGGTGAAACGTAAAGATTTCGCGCCTAACACTAATAAGAAGTAAAATTCACCACCTAAGCTTCCTGCAACATTCTAAGAATAATGAGTAATGCGTTGTTGAGTTGCACAATGTTAATAATAAAAAACAAACCAGTAATAAGCCTTTATTTAACAGTTGCGACACTCCTTTTGAACCAAAGTTCTTTAGATAGACCAATAAAAAATACTATTTAGTGTAAGTAAGATCTAACTTTAATTCTATTACAAATAAAGAAGTATAAATTTAGGGTTAGAGAAACAAATTGGTCATCTGAAGTTGTTTATGTTCATATTCTGAAGATAATAAAAATATCAGTTGCGTTTGTTAATTTGTTTGCTCGCGAGTCCATGCCCACTTTCCTTGAAAATGGACACTTAATATTGGAAAGAACTCAAAAGACGAAAGTGAAAAACTTTAATACTAAATAACGTACCACTTCCACGTGGCCTTCCCTACATCCATTCTGAAACCGCACCTGTCTGTCTTCTTGAGGCCTGTCTCTGTAACTTGTGTACCGCACCTAACGAAAGGAGAAGCAGTGGTTAATTACGACGATATACCCGGTGTCTGTAAACAAGTAAAATACAAAGGTTTCGCGTGCGAGAGAAACCCTAGCCTCTAAGGTAACAACCGTTAAAACACCCTCTGACAAGGACGACTTCTCTAAGAAGCCTTCGGTACACATTTAAGAAAATTTAAAATACCTTACCTCACTCTCACGGCTCAGTCTTCGGAACAGGTCATCTGATTCGAATTTCGCCTTCTGGTCGGCCACTACTCGCGGCATTTTAAAAACAAACCGGTGAAGCTGGTCATAAATGCTGGGAGACTCAAAAGGAAGCATCGTGAAATCTGTCTATGCGACTTCTCTGACTGCAGTCACAACATACTTATTTCAGGAGCTCCGCGCCAGTGCTTCGGTGCAGCCTGCAGCGCCTATTGGGCTACCAGGAATCACTTACTCACCGCTTCGGCGAACCGGAAACCGACGATTACCATATTGGGATGCTCGGCCTTAGGCTTCGGGAAAGTGGGCGTAGTTTTTACGTCTGACGTCAAGGAATTATTATGTGGTTTCCCAGAAGGCAGTACGATAGTACATGAACACCAGTACCGATGTGACGTTTATATACATTTATCTGCGAAAGTAAAACAAAAATAAAACATGACGTCTTTAGAAGTGTGACGTATTTCACACGTTAAAATGTGTCAACCGCCGGGACTGTTGAAGGGGTAAGTTGGGCTCTTAAAACGGGTTTTCCATAGGCACTAATGAATAAAAACTGTAATATAACTGACGTCATACGGGCACTTCTTATGCAAAAGCATACTTAAACGTAGCTGTACTTGCATGAGAGGACTTTCAGACTGAGTGCCATTTTTAGAATGTCTATTATTTTTCTTTAATCGAAGATTTGTTTGTTCTTGTTAAACTAGTGGATTTTCTGTGCTCTGTTCATTGCTGTCAAAATACAATTCTTAATAAGACCTTTAACTTAGCTCTAAGCCACCAGGGAATGAGGGTGATTGATTAAATACCTCGTACAGCTTGTTTTTATTAAAATAACAAGTGATTTTGTGAAAAAGCTATTCCCACCTACTATAGAGATTGTTTGTTTGTTTGGAATTTCGCGCAAAGCTACAAGAGGGCTATCTGCGCTAGCCGCCTCTAACCTAGCAGTGTAAGACCAGAGGGAAAGCAGCTAGTCATCACCACCCACCGCCAACTCATGGGCTACTCTTTTACCAACAAATAGTGGGATTGACCTTCACGTCATAACGCTCCTACGGCTGAAAGGGCGAGCATGCTAGTGTGACGGGGATACGAACCTGCGACCCTACTATAGAGCAGTATTAACTTCATACAGATATTGTATATTCTAGTCGTTAAGTGTTAATGTTTTTAATACTCTGAGGTAAACAATTACGTAATGATTATTAAAGAAGTGACGTATTCATGTCCACACACATCGTCATTGTCAATACAAGACCACACGTTTTACTTCTAACATACTGAAAAATAATTATGTTACTAAAATTTTGACATTGTTACTTGAAACCATTTTAACAAAATTTTTATAACTTTTTAGCTTCTATTTGTTTATTTTTGTGTAAATGCCAAATTGTACAGTGGTTCATTTAAAATAAACTCGTTGTAGGGATCGAATCTCGAATTTTTGAATTATAACCCCCAAAATCTTATAGCCGAACTACCACAAGATGACGTCCTTACAATAATAATGTTCAGGTATTAAATCAGCTATTTATTGATAATTGGTAAGTGTTCTATAAAATATAAAACTGAGATTTTTGTTTTTTGTCAAATTATGAACTTCACTTTCATATTAGAAACCATGTTCACAGAAGAAATCTGGCAAAGAAACTGTCAGTTTCTTTACAATAATCTGAGGTTCGCTAATTCGGTTTCTTTGTATCACATCGAAAAGAACGGTTGGAGCTACTCAAATGAGGGTTATTATAATATGAAACTTTGTTTATTTCATGGTTTTGAAATTTAAAAAATGTCAAGTCTATACTTACGAAGAACTCTTTTTGGTTATATATTATCTGATATAAAACTTACGGGCTCGGCATGGCCAGGTGGGTTAAGGCGTTCGACTCGTAATCTGAGGGTTGCGGGTTCAAATCTCTGTCTCACCAAACAAGCTCACCATTTCAGCCGTGGTGGCGTTATAATGTGACGGTCAATCCTCCTATTCGTTGGTAAAAGGGTAGCCCAAGAGTTGGCGATGGGTGGTGATAACTAGCTGCCTTCCCTCTAGTCTTACACTGCTAAATTAGGGACGGCTAGCGCAGATAGCCCTCGTGCAACTTTGCGCAAAATTCCAAACAAACCAAACCGACTTGAAAAAAAATTTTATGGATAAAAATTAATTTGCCATGACATTACGCAAGATATATTTTTGGAAATCGTTTATGACCAGTGAACTTTAACTGTTTAGGATTAAAATCAATAAAAACAAAATATGTTTATTGACGTGAATAAAAAGGCTTCATGGCTCCTATTAAACCCGTGTTACTACCGTGTTTCTCCGAAAATAAGACAGGGCTTATATTAATTTTCACTTCAAAATATGACACTAGGGCTTATTTTCGGGGGATGTCTTATTTTGATATATTAAAAAAAATGAAGTTACAAAGTAAAACTATTAAACTAACCATTTAAAATAAACTATTATTAAACTATTAAACTAACTGATTAATACTTAAACAAACTAATTAACTAACTATTAAACTAATTAATAAATTAATTTTTTTTTATTTCTTTCCTCTTCCTGCCACTCTTAACTAGGGTTTATTTTAAGGGTAGGGCTTATATTAAAACTATCCCCAAAAATCACACGAGGTCTTATTTTATGGGTAGGTCTTATTATCGGAGAAACACGGTATTACCAACAGTTATTGAATTATGTATCAAGGAATGTGTTTTAAAATTTAGTTCCTGATCTATAAGTTAATTAACAGTAATAAATTTTTATTTAATTGTTGGTGCTTTCTTAGTACACGACTACACAGTGGGCTAATCGCACTCTGCCCACCGTGGGGAATCGAACTCCGCAATTTAATAGCACGTCCGTAAACTTACCGCTTATCCACCAGGGGACTTTACGTAACTGAAGTGTATTTGTTATAGATTATAGAGTTTGTTACTAATGTATGAGAAGTATACATGAATAATGTTTCACTGATCCTTAACTTTATTTTCTCACCACAGGAACATTACATCATAACCAGTAATGACGAGAAAACCCACTTGTAGAGAAAAATATATATGTAAAAACAGCTGGTTTGGGATAAGAAAATTTTTATGTAGAGGAGCGAACAACGTTTCGACCTTCTTCAACCTGATGATGAACGAAGAAGGTCAAAACGTTGTTCGCTCCTCTACATAAAAATTTTCTCAACCCAAACCAGCCGTTTTTACATATATATTACATCATAACTTTACTTTCTTTTGAACTCAATACGTAGCGTGAGTTGATATAAGAAACTTACATCAGTCTTGCATAATTTCGTTTTCATGATTCCTGTTGCTTATCAAAAAATAAAAGATTTAGTGATTAAACGAACATTGCGTCATACCAGAAGAGAGTTTCTTAATAACTTGTAACATGTGGTCTACGAAACCGTAATTCAGTCGTTGTAAAGTAACTTACATATGTAGAAGTGCACGCTCAAGTCACGTGCAACGTTTATAATGATGTTCCGAAGTGCCACGATCAATTTAAATTCATTTCACGTTAATGAGCAGAAACTATGAAATATTTGCAGTACATTAAAAACAGTTTACAAACTAAAGTTTCTACTTGTTATTATTATAGACTGTAGACTTTATGGTGCTAATGTCTAAGAAAGTTTACACGAATAATGTTTCACTGATCCTAAACTTTGAAATGTTGAGGTTTGAGGAATGAATCTTTTGGAGTTCAAAATGAAGTATTGTTTTAATAGTTTAGAAAGAAACTTCGCAAGATGTTTTGGGTCTAAAACTATGACTTGAATAAGTCGTATAAATAATTCGGTTTTTGTGTTTATGGTATTCAACCGTTGTGAAAACTAATAGATAACTTAATATATTACTTTATATCAATAAAGCGAACTTGCATCTAAGATTGTTGACCAATAAAAATTTGCATCTCAGATTGTTGACCAATAAAATATGATAACCCCTTCCCGATCTTTTTGTTTGTTTTTCGTAGCTGCAGTAGTGAGTGTAGGAAATTGATTTTCAACGATTTTAAGGATTCACACGTGGGTTTCTGTTATCCAAAGACTTGGTAAAAATTCACTGGATAATTTATTCTGTTACGTTTGTACATTCCGTTACGTGGAATACGAAAGCACGTGCAACACGAAATACGTTCCGTGTTGACTGTCGTTCAAAATGGATATGACCGTGTTCTCGAGTAATTTGATTTTTAACGGGTAGAGTAATACTTTTAAGAAACGAGGAGTTCTATTGATAAATATATAGTATGAATATGTATTACGGTTGGATATTTTTCATAATTTTATGCATTAAAACAACAATTTAAAAAAGAAATGCTCATTCACCCTTGTTACAAAGAGTAAACTCTAGTCACACTCAGTTTGCGTTGCTGAACTGTAAACTACATTTCTGACGCTTCATCACGGGCTGCGCAAGGTCGCGTGGCGGCATAGAGGGCGCTGCTGTTTGGACACGGTTTAATAGAGATATAGTGTTTAATCCTGTCGGGGAGTGACTTGGCTTTCCAGACAAAGAGCAATCTTGATGGACATTGCTTGTGACATTTCATGGTTCAAGCAAACAAGACTTAACTTTCCTGTTTGTGTTCTTATGTTTACTTCGTTCGCTCAGCTATTCACATCCTTTGGCCACTTCCTCCAAATGTCAAGCATCAATACATTTAAGCCAACCATTCGTGAACAAGCCTCTTTTCATCATGTCAATAAGGTTAAAGGTAAAAATAGGCTGTTGATGTTGGTCTATAAAAGAGGAAGGTGGCAAGGAATATTTGCTGACAATACTCAAAGAAACGTGAGAGGGATTAATGACAAATCAACAAAAAAGACGAGGGTATGAGAGTATTTACACTCGATATCTGTTGATAAAAACTTTGACGAAAGTGTGAAAACCTCTTCTGAACTTACTTCAGTTTTGATGTAATTTCTTATTAGATGAAATCCAGAAATTCTTAACACCCTTAATAAGTTGCGAATTTTACAAAGAAGCGTGTTTTATATTACTATCTCCGTTTTCTCGTTTTGTGTTTTCCTGATAGCAAAGCCACAGCGGGCTATCTGCTGTCACCGAGGGAATCGAACCCCTGATTTTAGGGTTGTAAATCCGTAAACTTACCGCTGTACCAGTGGGAGACGCATTGTTTTAAAACAAAGTTTAACACAAAGCGTTAAAAAGGTTAAACCAATCCTTCATTACTCCTTTAGCTTATAGTCGATTGTTAGTACAAATATTACACGATGTTTTTGTTTGTTTTTTCATGAGTGCATGAGTACTGTTTGTTAGTTTATTAAGGAAAAGAAAAAAATATTTGAAAGATGTTTTTGAACTGAAGTGTTCTTTATTTTATCAACAATCTTTAAATAAATATTGTATCCATATCCAATTTTGGGAACAATAAATATTTTATGGGGAACTGAGACTTTTTTTCTATAACAGATTCTGTCGCAATTGTTTTATTTACGGAAAAAATAACTATATTTTATACCTTTTGTGCGCATTGTGCTATTCACTTTCAAACGTCCTTGGTGGGGCAGAGCGGTAAATTAACGGACGTCCAACGCTCTAACTCGGGTTTCCCCTCCGGTGATGGATACAACAGACTGTCCAAATGGTCTCTACCAAATGTTTGAGCGTAATTTGGTATTTCAAGTATATGTATCGTTGAAGACGATTCTTCTTTATTAAAAAAAGATGTGTTTTCCCCACTCAACAGCAATATTTAAATTTGGTTACGGGTTGTAGTCGATAGTTAGAAATTTTCGTATGTTAGAATACGCACAACGTTTCAACCACTTACCAGAAATCGATAATGAGGTGTGTTCTTTTAATACTTATTTTAAATTAACAAATCTCTCATGTGATATTGTAATATGAACTATGATCTACAATTGATACCAAACTTATTGATATATATGCATAAAATAGTAGTTCAGTAACACTTTGAGCTACAAGTCATCAAACACGATGGCGTGGCCTTTGATCCGTGATCCGTCTCGAAAAGGCTTCGCAACTGACAAAATGCTGAGTTGTTTCGAACGTTGCGGCTTTCTTCACATTAAAATCAGTATCCTTGCCAGTGCAGTTAGTGTTTTTCTTTAGTGACCAATCAAGTAGTTTTAATCGTTGTAACTAGAGAATTGTTAGCCAGATAAGACTTTTGACACCAGCATATGTAGCGTATCTAAAATATCATGTTTTGTTGTAAACATAAACATTTATAAACAGGAAAACAGACAAAAGTAATTTAAATTATCGGATTAGAACTCATTTAATAGGTTACAAAGTGGAAACCGTTACGAAAGGACAAAACTAAATCTTACACATTAGAAACTTTATACAACTAACTCCACCACCAGGAGTCAAGCATGATATAACAAAAGCTGGAGCTATTTTAAATTTTCTGGATTGGGATAAATAAAAATCCTTAAATAATATCATATTTACACAAAAAACAACGAAATGGGAATTACACTAATACTCCATAATTTACTGCCCCCCAGTGGCTCAGCGGTATGTCTACGGACTTACAACGCTAAAAACCGGGTTTCGATACCCGTGATGGGCAAAGCACAGATAGCTCATTGTGTAGCTTAATTCAAAACAACAACAACCACAATTTACTAAATTTGTTATCCTCGTTACTTGTTATATATTAAACCAGTAAGGACTAAACGAAGGACTCCATCACTGTAAATACTGGAATTTGTACTATAATGTGTATATAAAGTTTCAAATGAACTTACTATATCATGACAGTCTCATAATAAATCTAACACGCCATACGACACTATAGTTATTCAGTGAACAATAAAATGAATGTTATTACGAAAGCTTCTCAGCTATAACTTGAACATGAAATGTGATAACGTTCCTTTCGATGACTAACGCAGACTCGACTACAACTTACGTAAGTCATTGGGCTGAAAAAAAAATAGATAAACAGTATTATAAAGTCTAATAACAGCAATTAACCAAATATTAAACGTAGTCAACATCGTAACTGTTCCGAATTAAACGATATAAAACGCAGAATAAAATAAACACGTTAAAACAGGTACTGACTAGAATTTACGTAACATGAAACAAACCTGATCACCTTAGTCCAGGTACATGACAAAAACTCGTATAATAAACAACAAAATCATTTTATGTGAGTCAAGGTTTAAGACTTACGAAACATCAAGAGGAAATCACCTTCACCGTTAAACTTGAACTCCTTACCTCCTTCCAGTGGCACAGCGGCACGCCTGCGAAGTTACAACTAGATATTGGGTTCCTATTCCTGTGGTGGGCAGAGCAAAGATAGCCTGCGGTGTAGCTTTGCGTTTAATTACAGACAAGCAAACAAAACCTTCATACTATGACTCTTGCAATAACCGCAACATTATTATGAGAGCCGTTAGAAAATAAATTTTGACTATTAAACTATTTCTCAGTGATTTAGATGTATTTTTGTTTCGCAATATAATGACAGGAGTTTAGTTTTTACTGAACAATCGATGCACAGAATGAACAATCTATTGTCATGTGACTATCATCATTAAACGGTTAGTGGAGACGAGGGTGTTGTGTTAATTAATCTGTATTATTTTAACAGCCCTGTATGGAAACTACACACGAAAGCGCTGTTTTATGCTTATTACTGTTGAAAATGTTATGAAGTTAATAACGACCCTAACCACTCATATTAAGCAAAAGAGAGAGTGTGAGGTTCTAAAATATTGTAAAAATGTGTTAGGACAATAAAATATTTTGTCATTCTTTCTATTTTATGGAGTTAATTCTTCCTTGTCATTACAGAACGTATATTTCAACACTGTGGTGGCCCGCCATGATTCGCAATCTGAGGATTGTATGTTCGAATCCCCGTCACACCAAACATACTCGCCCTTTCAGCCATGGGACCATTACAATGTGATGTTCAATCCCACTATTAGTTGGTAAAAGAGAAGTCCAAAAACGATGGATGGTGATGACTAACTGCCTTCCCTCTGGTCTTACACTGCTAAATTAGGGATGGCTAACTCAGATAGCCCTCGTGTAGATTTGCGCGAAATTCAAAAACAAAAACAAACAAAATGAACAACACTATGGTAATGTTTCACTGATTCCTTTTGTTAACTGAATGATCCAGGGTTCTCATACTAATCATTCTTTAGAATCCCATGTGCCTGAACCAAGGGCATATAATAAGGGTTCTTCTTGAATTAATAAACTGATCAAATTTAGGGTCTGAAATAACTGTCGTGGCACCAGTGGAGTGTCTTAACTATATAGCAAGGAGCAAGCATATAGTACCAGTACATGCAAGGAAAACTCAATTTAATAGCACTCCACCTCGATAAAAAAAAAAACAGTGGTTAACACTATGTATTAAGTTTTGCTGTCATGCCACGGCCCACAAAACATAGTTAATTTTTAGTAGAGCAGAGAGTTCGCACAAAAACTTTATGTGGTGCTGGTTGGGCTCTCCGAAAAATTGCTGCAGATTTGAAATGCTCCATAAACTCTGTTTTAAATACATCCTAGACAGTGAGACTAAGACAGATAAATATGAATATAGGAAATGAAGGGGTAGAACACCTAAGTTCAATGATACTGATGTTAAGTATCTTTGTTTGTGCAGCCTTCGAAACAGATGGAAGACTGCCACTGATCTCAAGTATGAGATAAACGACCATGTACCAAATGACAGAAAAGTGTCCACACCTACAGTATTAAAAAGACTTAACGGAAATGGAATATTTGGTCGGGTAGCAGTTTAAAAGCTTTAATTTTTGACTTCCAAGTATTGTCAATAGTCTTGACAAAGTATTGCTACAAAATACAAAACTGGACTGTTGATGATTGGAAAAAGGGTGTTATGGACGGATGAGTTCAAGTGTGAATAGTTGGGTCAAAGCATAGGTTATACGTCCGGCGAAAGAAAGGTGAAATATACTTACTTTAATTAATAATACCTACCATGAACCATGGGGGATGCAGTATGATTGTTTTGAGGTGTGTTTTTTTCTACTGACGAGACAGGAGATATATGCAAAGTAGAATGGATAATCAGATATTGATCATAGTATACACAGTGGTGTGCGTATGATTAGAAAAAGATTCTACTACCAAAAGGATAATGACTCTAAACACTCATCCAACATATGCAAAAATCAGTTAACTAAGAAAAAAAAACTGCTGGAGTCATTCAAATGATGCAATGGACCCACAAAACACCGATATTAACCCATTTGAACAGATCTGGAATTTGATAGATCGAAAACTTGACAAATCAAAAGTTACTTCCAAAGGGTATTAGAGACATTTGGAGTTAAATCCCAAATGACACTTTGATTAAATATGTTGCAACAATGCCTGAAAGACTGTCTGCAGTTATTAAACTAAAAGGGAGACACATAAAATATTAACTGTTTGCTGAACTCAAGCACTTCCAGCGAGTTTATCTTTACCTAACATGAAGAGTCATAAAATTATGATGTTTTACCTGTGATTTGCCTTCCATTATTCTTTGAAAGCAGCCTGAAATCTAATTTTCGACTTTGTCTTAACACTTCCACAGTACTGTACATAGAATATATGTCCTACCAACGCATCATTCTTATAAATTATGTAGATGTGAACATCTGTGGTATTATCGTTTTTATGAGTGTATCAACAAACAAGCCAATGTCAGTAATAATAAGATACTCAAAAGTTTAATTGGAAAGCAATGCTTTGATTAAGAATAATAATAAAGATTTTCATAGTGTATCTGGAAAAAGGAAACGTGGTGTGTTATTTTCATCAGAACAAAAGAAAAGCCAATATCCTTGATGTTCCAAGAAGCCACCATTGAAATTGCTTGATAATGAATGATTGTGTTTCATTTACTCAGTAACTCAGTCCAATAAACTCAATCAGCGCAATCCCGAGTTCATGTATCTGTAGTGAGTTCATACTTAAAACACAATCCTCAATCAGAAGTTTTAGAAACTTGAGGATCGACGCATTTGCTTTTGAGGTGCGTTGCATCTGCAATGATGTCAAATAAGCAGATAATATTTGCTACTTAAATCTCATTATCGTGTTGATAATCCTTCTAAGTGAAAGATGGCTAGTCAAATACAAGCAATTATAGACAAGTGCTGGTGCAATTCTTGTATTTAAACAGTTAACTGATTATGAAAGCGCAACCTGCTTTTCAGACAAAAAATAACTAGCGTATTTTGTGCATCTTTCCTAGTGCAGAAATCTATGGAGTATTATTTGTACGTTCGTAGGTGTTAATACTTTTTTATTAAAAGAAACATATATGCAACCCACTAGTTCTTGCGCCTAAGCTGGTAAACACTGTATGAGTTTCCTGCATAACAGGAGTTCACTTGTAGAAGAAGTTATACTGGCTAACATTTTCCCTAGTATGTCTATTCATAGGATACCAGTGTCTAAATTAGGATTATAAATATTATATTTATTTTTCAACAAGTGAAATTGCCAAAACAATATCTGGCAGAGAACTATCATGTCACCACTTCTCGGAATAAAGTTATTACTAAATGATGACGTCATTCAGAGTAATTGATACAAGGCGAGACCATTAAGGTCCCAACTTTTTATTATCCACTCGAGATTAATCTTGCATTAATTTATTTTAAAGACAAAGGCTAATTGAAGCCAAATTCATTGTTATCTAAACAACCTGCAGCCATTATGAGTTTAAATTAGATGACGTTACTGCAGCTACAGCTTACTATCAACTCTTTTGCATTCAGTTACTGTGTAGGTCACGGTTAAAACAAAAGCTATGTTCAACCTCCTCCAAAAATATTGAGGGCGTTTTCTCTTGCTGAATAGTTCATAGAGCCATGACGACTGGATATGGTAAAAACCTTGATATCTTGTGGAACCTACTACAAAGGTTAAAGTTTTGGTCTGGTCTTATGCCATTGTACACTTTGGAGGTTGCATCAGAGCAGAAACCAGTGCTGCAGTGCTACCGCTGATAACTTCCTCTTCTGCTTCATTGTCTTGTTTGATATGGCCACTTTAAAACTATAGTACAACAGAAACGTCTTAAATAACAAACAAGATTCCATAAAAACTATCTTCATAGATAAATATCTCACCACAATTGACAGTAAACATTTTTTGGAACTATATTTCAGACAAGTTCTTCCTATCACTAAAAATAGTACGTCCTCATATGGCTCTTGTCTGCTTTCGAGATTTAAGATTTAACTCAGCGACAACCATGACTCTGTTATTTAGTTGTTCCTTATCCAGATGCTTTAGGATATCAAGTATTGTACCATTCATACTTATCATAAAATGTGAAAATTCATATCTCTAAGTTCATTCACTATTCGACAAATAAGCTGAATCATTTAGAGAAAAAGTCCAGAATTGTTTTGACCATTTTCTTAAGTACTAGCCAGTTAATTTGTTTCAAATTACTAACATTGAGAAACAACCTTGCAGACAGATATGTATCGTTATCTCTACTGCTGTGTGACAGAGAGTTATCGGTGTCTAATGGTGGACTTCATATTTCTTAAAGATTCAGGAAACAAATACATCCTGATAAATACAGTGTCCCCTAGAGGAGGCAGCAACAGACCACTGAGACATAGGACAATAGACACCATCACCACATTCTTTTCTGAGTTGAGGTGCTAGACATGATCTGGAAGCATTGGTTTACAGGCTAATAGTACTTCTGATGGTCCGGCATGGCCAGGTGGATTAAGGCATTCGACTCGTAATCTGATGGTCGCGGATTCGAATCCCCGTCGCATCAAACATGCTTGCCCTTTCATCCTTGGGGAGCGTTATAATGCGCGGCCAATCCCATTATTCGTGGGTAAAAGAGTAGCCCAAAAGTTGGCGGTGGGTGGTGATGACCAGTTGCCTTCCCTCTAGTCTTATACTGCTAAATTAGGGACGGCTAGTGAAGGTAGCCCATGAGTAGCTTTGCGCGAAATTAAAAAAAAGTAAAAAACAAAACAAAACTTCTGACTACACCAGTGATCTGCATGACTGTTACAAGATATTAATCCCTGTTACCAGTTCTTTCTAGTAGGCTACATTCACCATACACATTTAATATCTTTCCCTGGTCTGGTTAAAACAGACCAGCATCTGTTGAGAGCCGAACTACCCAACACATACTTACGAGTTCTAATTCAATTGCCCGCGTCGCGCTAAACATGCTCGCCCTCCCAGCCGTGGGGGTGTATAATGTGACGGTCAATCCCACTATTCGTTGGTAAAAGAGTAGCCCAAGAGTTGGCGGTGAGTGGTGATGACTAGCTGCCTTCCCTATAGTCTTACACTGCTAACTTAGGGACGGCTAGCACAGATAGCCCTCGAGTAGCTTTGTGCGAAATTCCCAAACAAACAAACAAACTAATTCAATTACTCACAGTGGTCGATACTAATAGCTGCTACCATGATCCATTTTTACCATCCTGTGTTCTTGCAACCATAAGGAAACCAATAGATCTTAAGCTTCAGCAGCTGAAGATATTCTTAAAATTTCTGTAGCAAGAACGGCCAATGAAAATTCTTTGTTTAGAAGAAAGTCTCTCCCAGTCTTTTTCATATTATATCTAACCTGCAACTTTCTTCTCTTATTTGAAAGGGCTTGCTTGTTTTGGAAAATGCTCTTTACTCTGTGAAAGGGCTTACAAACTTTAGAATCGTCATAAAGTTACGAAGAAAAAAAAACATGTTTAAAATATACTCCACAAAGTATTCTAGCTTAAGTTTTGGCCCGAAAACTATAATTTCGTAACTTTTTTTTTGGTATTGAGGTATATTGATTTCCAATATGAAAGTTAAGTTCCCAGTAACACGTAATATGTAGCAGGTGCAGTTACAGGAAATATTAAGCACGAGTAATTTCAATAAGAACATCAGTACAAGGAGGAAACACAGGGCAATGAATACAATTAAAATGTTTATCCTCAAATAATGCGATCATTGCTGTAATCTTTAACAAGGCAGGCTATTTCTGTGTTATTTGTTCTATTGTCACTAAGTCTTCTGGAGTTGGTAAGAAAAGTATCTACCGAAGACAAAGACTTGAGCAAAAATTATGACCATACTATGATGCTAAATCAGAAGAAAGTCCTAGTGGGATATCCCACAATTATCCACGACAGTGATCATTTTTAATTATACATTTTCAAGACTAATAAACTTTCCAGCTCATATCAATGTTAAAAGAAGGATTTTGATGCTAGTAATGGACAGAACACAATCAGACCATCGCATAGCTTTTTTATTTTTATCACTTTCTTTACTTTTATTTCTTAAAACAAATTAATCGAGATAAAAAAAATGTTTTATTAAAACCTTTTCTTTTGTTTCGATGTTATCTTGACAAAATGCTATTTCAAGACTTAATAACATTCTTATTTAAAAACAATCATGTTTTATGTCTTATTTAGATTTTCTGGAGAATTGTTTTTGTTTTTTAATTTCGCATAAAGCTACATGAGGGCTATCTGCGCTAGCCGTCCCTAATTTAGCAGTGTAAGAGTAGATGAAGGCCCAGCATGGCCAGGTGGATAAGGCACTCGACTCGTAATCTGAGGGTCGCGGGTTCGAATCCCCGTCGCACCAAACATGCTCACCCTTTCAGTCGTGGGGCGTTATAATGTGACGGTCAATCCCACTATTCGTTGGTAAAAGAGTAGTCGAAAAGTTAGCTGTGGGTGGTGATAATTAGTTGCCTTCCCTCTAGTCTTACTACAAAATTAGGGACGGCTAGCGCAGATAGCCCTTGTGCAGCTTTGGGCAAAATTCAAAACAAAGAAACAAACAAGACTAGAGGGAAGGCAGCTAGTCATCACCACCCACCAGCGCCTTAACCACCTAGCCATGCCGGCCACTTTTCTGGATAAACTATGATGACTAATAATAGTTTTTCTAGTTTCGTACTTTGACCACGAATATCACATTTATTATACTTCCATGAGGCATAAATGTGTAATCAGTGTTTCATCAGAACGAGGCTTATATACACAATGGTGATCTCAACTGAAATGTAACGGCCTTTTATAGTGCTTTTTTCTTATTGTTCTACCATTCAGAAAAAAAATGAATGATCCAATACATTAGAGTAGTAACTGTGCAAATTTATCAAAAAATCTGTAATTGTTTTTACTAATAAATATTAATTAAATGAATTCTTCTTTAGTGTTTGTTCAATTTTGTAAGGTTTTAATTACATTTGTTCAGGCTCTGCTGTAGGACACTTCAAAAGGTGATCTTACCTGTTAACTTCAGAATGTCTGACTTATGAAACATTTGTGATCTCACCTGTTAAACTCAGAATGTCTGACTTATGAAACATTTGTGACCTCACCTGTTAAACTCAGAATGTCTGACTTATGAAACATTTGTGATCTCACCTGTTAAACTCAGAATGTCTGACTTATGAAACGTTTGTGTTCTTACCTGTTAATCTCAGAATGCCTCATTTATGAAACATTTACTTTGCTAAGAACTAATGCCTCTGTGAAAAGTTTCACAAGGAGCTGTCTTTGTTTATGACACTTTACACAGAAACATATAACAGTGGATTTTTAAACATTTTCGAAAAATAAAAGAAAGCTAAACATAAAAAAACGTTAAAAAATTGTAAAAATTCTAGCAGTCCGCACACGTACCGTTGTGCCACAGGGAGCTCATGAAAAGCGGTTTCAGATCAAACGCTTTAGGATATCTTGGTCATAAATGATAATTTTTAATAGTTTCAAAAACTCTCCAAACATTCCATATTGAGGATTTAATAGTGCTGACAAAAACTCGCCAATTTATTTGTAGAACAATCAAAGTTGATAATACTGGTTTAAGAGGATTTTGCTATGAATATGTAAATATTGGACAATATTATATCTGCTGTATGTCTGCATGAAGTAAACTAATTTTTAAGGTTAAGTCAGCTTGTTTTCGATAATATCTTATACGACACATGATCTGAACGATCAGGTCAGAGACCTAAAGGTTCAGACATAACTATTCCTAACTATAACTCATGATCAGAAAAAGATAACCAATTAGCAACGTCTGCCACGAAGACAATTACTTTGAACAGTTTGTTTGTTTGCTCTTGTAAAGCGCAAAGCTACCAATGGGCTATTTGTGCTCTGTTCATCACGAGTATCGAAAATAAGTTCTTAACATTATATGTCCGCAATCATATCGCTGAGCCACTAGGGGGCACTCTGAACAGAATAACGAAGTTAATGTCATTGTTTCAGTTATTCACCTTTAATACTGAAAGTAAGAAACATGTTCATGTTCAGCAACATATCATGGCTTGAGCATGGATCATCCGAGGAGCAACTCTACAGTTAATCATGAGCCACGCCAAGTTTTTCAAAAACAATATATATAATAATAATTTGAAAACTTTTTCATTGTTTTTTTTGCTTTTTACAATGATTGCAAAATGTCTTTTGTTTGCCGAGTTTACAGCATTGTAAATACAGACTACTTAATTTTATATTTACGACAGTAACGTCACTATTGAATTCATTTCATGTACTCATGAACCTAATTTATTAATTAAAATATATATTTTGTATATAAACATTTTTTATCACTTCTTCCAGCAAAAAATCTTGAAAGAATTGTGATGCCGTATTCTTTGAGAGCTTATTTCGGTATATTCAATCTGTTGCGGGCCATCTAGTTTGTGTATTTATAATCAACTAAAAATTGATCCAATATACTTAGAATTGCATCTATAACGTTGTACACAATATTAGACAAATTCAACAGCAACATTTTATTTTTCTACCAGTTAACGTATTCAGATTTAAAAACCATTCTTAAATCAATACGTGGTAAATGTACCAGTTAAATTTTCATATACAATATATGCTTGCAAGTGTATGGCAATACGTTCCATTTTAACTTTTCACCGACTCACTCTTACAGCCCTGAAGTTCGGAGTGCTTGACTTGCGTTAACGCTACACTGTGGAATCATAGTCAAGACGCGCTAACCACTACGCGTTATGCACTTCATCAAGAATAATAAATAAATTAAAGAAGGAAACGTGTGATTTAAAAAAGCATTAGGAGAAAACTCCTAGATCGTTGATCAATTCAGTAGGTATTCAAACTCCTACATATTACAGGTGTAACGTAAATGAAATACTTTTTATTATGAATTTTATAACAAAGTATTAAATGTTAAAACATTATCACCCTTAATGTGATGTTATATTCTTCCTACTAACTATTTATTTTTATTTTATACTGTCCGAAACCTCGAATATGTTGTATTGAAGGAGATTATAGTCTTCCTTCGCTTGCTCTTCGTTTCGTTACGGCTCGGCATGGCCGGGTGGGTTAAGGCGTTCGACTCGTAATCCAATGGTCGCGGAATTGCATCCCTGTCGCACCAAACATGTTCGCCCTTTAAGCCGTAGGGGCGTTATAACGTGTGGTCAATCCAACTATTCGTTGGCAAAAGAGTAGTCCATGAGTTAGTCTTACACTGCTAAATTGGGAACGGCTAGCGCAGATAGCTCTCGCTTGGCTTTGCGCGAAATTAAAAAAACAAAACAAAATCGTTTCGTTTTGGTCTGGTAGAACCAGACAGTCGTTAAAACTGAAATTCCTATTTCGCCATGACTTGTGTTGATGAAACCAGAAAGTGACTGAAATTGTACTTCTCAGATCATTGTGGACTGGAATAATAAAATAATATTGCGAGTAAAACTTCAGGTGTGACACAATGTGAAAACAACTTATTGATTTATAATACAACTTTGAGTTGAATTAATATTTTAAATGAAAGCTAGAAATAGGAAGATGACTCATTTCACATTAGTGTCTTCAGATTTACAGTTCTGGCAAGTTACTCATACACAGAGAAAAAAATACTGAATGAGATTTTATGTCAATGGGAATTGTACCATGAATTTTCACATTCACAATGAGGTAATTTAACTGTGTTAGGGATTGGCAACATTTAAATATAATACGTCAAGAAACGTTTAATATTTTTTCATTAGTTACTTTTTGGGTTAAGAAACGAGAAAATAGCATTCTAAGTAATTATTAAATCACAAGACAAGAAACCTGGTAACACAGGTACTTTTAAAGAGTAGAGCTTTTTAATGGTTAGTGTACACGGACTATGAATCCAAATATTAACGCTTTACATTTCGTTACCGCAAAAATGCGCTCCGCACCCTAGGGTTACAATTATATTTTAAGAGTAATGGTTAAGTCCAATTATTTGATCAGGCAAGAGTAGCCCCAGAATTGGTGGTGGGTACCAATGACTTAAAGTCTAGGCTCTTGTACTTACGTAGACAACTGTTTAAAATCTCGAAGCAAATCAGCCCTAATTTTTAAAAACAAATATTTTGCAATGAATTTACAAATTGAAGCAATAAGTAGTGAGCAGCATAAAATAACTAAATAAAGTTATTACAACTGAAAAAGTGATGTTCAGATGAGAAATGCTAAATCCCTTAAAGTGAAACGTTGCACCTATTCGTAAATATCAGACATTTGCAACTAAAGGTATGAAACATGTATAAGCCACCATCTGATAGTCACTTCCTTAGGGGTATTTAATCATGTTATTTCATCCTTGCAGATCCAACCTTCATCCCTTTCTCTTTATCCCATTATAATAATTAATATTATGGGCCACCTACGAAAGATGGACAATATTTGTAGATGTTGAAGGTTTCAATCGAACTGGACTTGTTATCACAAATCGGAATATATAAACAAAATATAATTTTACAATTAATTATTTATGAAAATATTATTAAAATGATACACGAATATAGCGAACTGAGTTTCCAAACATAACTAATTCAAAATACAGAATGACTTTAATTAATTCACTATTAATACATTTGTTCGTACAAATTCTTTTCACATCTTCATGTGGCATCGTCGTGCAATTACATTACAGTAAACGTATCTGAATTTAGTAATATACATCCGCTTCGAAGTTTAAGTGTAATGATGCTTTCACTGCATTGCACCAAAGCTATGCGTATGAGCATGATCACTATTACTTTTAAAGTTTTAGAGTTTGTATAAGTTATTTTCATAAATCATTTCAAAGATTAACTTATAATATCTTGTTTTTAGTTAATTATGATTCTAACTGATACATCACACAAGTTGAGGTTATAATTTTGAACGCAGTTAACTGGTTCTTTGGTTTACATGTTCGTAAATGTTGATAAAACTGGTACGTGAAACTTCTCACTACACTTACAAATATCACATACTTTTTCCACGAAGTCTCAAACAATCATGGCGTCATGAAAGTCAAACATTATCTTTGTTTTTTACTACTTACAGCTTGCAACAGTTTTCTCAATTCAAACGTTTTATCTCCGATCTGTTTCCTAATATCATCGAGCCAACTGCCTGCTCTTAATTGTATTGTACTAATCACAATATCTGTCAACTTTCCCCTAGATTTAATTATTTGCCCAAAGTAGTCAAACACACACATATACGACAGTCTTACTTTTGTCTTTCCACGTTACCTTCAATACTAGTTTCACACCTCCGTTCAGCAATTATTTAAAATCGATAAAATGCTCTTTTTTTACCATTTCCATCCTTTCCTTTTTCTTTTTTCCACATTTTCCATTGCTATTAATATTCATTCCTAAATAATGAAACTTTTGAACTTACTGCAACTCTTTACCTTCTCTTTCGATAAACATTCTGGAAACTTACTCAGATCGAAAAATTACCATTGTCCAAGTGTTGTTGGCACTTATTTTGAATAAATAATATTTACTTTTATCACAAAATCCTTTAACTAGCTGTTGCATCTCTTTTTATATTCTCCCATGAGTGATATATCATGAATATAGCTATTAACACAATTGTATATTCAATTAATTTTTTCAACTGTGCATAAAAACTACATAATGTCGATGACAACATACGTTCTGAAGTCCACCAACTGTAAACATTAGACTAAAAACTACATAATGTCGATGACAACATGCGTTCTGAAGTCCACCAACTGTAAACATTAGACTAAAAACTACATAATGTCGATGACAACATACGTTCTGAAGTCCACCAACTGTAAACATTAGACTAAAAACTACATAATGTCGATGACAACATACGTTCTGAAGTCCACCAACTGTAAACATTAGACTAAAAACTACATAATGTCGATGACAACATACGTTCTGAAGTCTACCAACTGTAAACATTAGACTAAAAACTACATAATGTCGATGACAACATACGTTCTGAAGTCCACCAACTGTAAACATTAGACTAAGTCAGGATGTATAGATTTTCTTTTGTTTTAAAAACTGAGTTTTCCGTTTAACGATGGATTTGGGTTTGAATACAAACAACTGAGCCTACTGACTTTAAGTTTTTGTTTCTACTATTTGTCACGTTATAAACGGTGCGAGATGTTATCTTATTGTAACAAAGCAAATTTCTGTGTTGAATTAAGTCCAAATGCAATAATTTATACTTATGTATCTGTATATACATAACTGTAACTTCCAAGCGACACCTGGCGAGAGTTCTCTTTTTTATCTCTCTCTCTCTCTGTTTATGCACAGGTCACAAGAGGATCTACGTCCAGTATATTCATGTCGTTGCTGAATGGGATTAGTTTCGAAGGATAGAATAGTTGTCGTTGCCTATGTTATGATTGTATATCATATTTTTTTAACCGGTGGCTTTATGGTTATATACATATACGGTATTATGTGGATAAGGTGCTATCTATACAACCTACTTATAATTTGCTTTGTTCCCAAGGGCCAAGGTTATCAGATAAGAGTAGATTGTACATTATCCAACAATGTAACGTGTCGTTTGAACTGTTTGTAGAGAAGTGAGCTGTCTAATAATTAAATATTCCCGGTAGCTATTCTGTATATACATGACTGCATAGGGGTCATGTTTCCGAATACTGATAACTACACGCCTTTGTTCAGAACGAAGGGAGTTATTCCATCTCGTAGATATTTTTCCCGATTCCCAGGCTCGAGTTCAGCCGTAACAGCTGGGCTTCGCTGCGGCACAAAGAACTTCGTGCACTACGGTCCTAGAAAGAAAACCACAAGCCTTAGAAATCGACAAAAACACCAACATGCCGAGATATGTGACACGCCCTATCATGACGTCAAATTCGACAAGAGGTGGAGCTTAGAAAACCACAGCCCGACTCTGTGTCTGCTTCCGTTTTGCCTGCCTTTCTATCCGAGTCCTTTAATAAACATTTTTTTTTCTGATCAGAAGATCTCCGTTTGACTATATACGCTTTTTTGGCGGCAAAACCCATTTTATAACGAATGGTTCATTTGGTATCGTTATTGACGAGACAATGGCAGTGTTCCAAGAAAATATTGAAAAACCGAATCTATCAAGCCTAGCGGCGATAAGATGCATCGCAATATAGGAAACGCAGATAGTCAGTGAAGGTCAACATCTGTGTAAATATATTTGCTACTGAAAGAAAAATCTGCACTCATTAAAGCACTGAAAACACCGATTGCACACTAACTGAGAACATAGTTCTCGATTAGGGTACACAAACTACAAACAGACCCATTGCTGAGGGTTCTTTTACATATATTTTATTTGAAATGTTTTAACTTTGATAGCGTTTTAGTCCGTTTCAAAAGAAACGTTATGTGTTCTTTATCGTTTCTTATCACAACCTCATGTGATTTTAACCGTTTTAACCATTAATGAGTGATTTACTAGCAACAAGGAGAAAGCGAGTGGATACGGTATCTGTAGTTTTGTGTTCTGTTTAGAAATCCCTAAACTTGGAAGAAGGAAAGAGAGAGAATTAAATGTTGTGTTCAAACTTTTGTCTGGAATAAACTTAGAATTTTTAGTGTTAGCTCTAATTAATTCTATTCTGCACATTTAAACGTTACAAAATATTAATAAAATATATGTTTTTATTTATTGTAATTGTAAAATGCTTAATCACCACTAAAACGACGCCATCAATTAACCTAATAAAAAAAAGAGAGACTGTTCAATCTCGTTACGTGAGTCAAGGTATTGAAAGAAACTATAACGTTTTAATAAGTGCCTACGTTACTGATTCCTCAGTTGAACGGTATGATATCGAAATTCCTTAGCAATAATAATAAAACAAGATAACACGCATCTTGTCTTTGTTTTCACTGGACAAAGTAATCTCAGTTGCTGGTTGGGTGTGGCCCGTTGGTCAGTGCACAGGCCTGAGAAGCTGATTTCAGAGATTCGTTTCCCGTCTCTGCAAATATGTATATATGTGTGTGTGTACATATTGCACTTTGCACCTTGGGGCAGTAGATGAGCATAAAAAGAGTGACCGTCAAATCTTGTGTGTCGGTCCGATAACAGTAGCTCAAGAATCGAAAATGGATAACACGATTTCAAAGTTAAAAACGGCAAGAGTAGATTTAAACGAAACCCAACAAGATGAATCAGAAATGATGACTGTTTTACAGTGTTTCTAAGATTTACTGCGTCTCGTTGAAGAGAAGTACTTAAAAACAGTAAATAACGTACACGTATAAGGAAAATGTTGACGTTCCTTGTTTAAGAGAAACTACAAGTAAAAATGTATTTTATTAAATAACGTTTGTCATAGTATATGGATAATATCGTCTAGATTAAAATTCAAAATTTCGTAGATACAAGGTGGTACACGTATAAAACATATAAAGATTTATCCAATGAACTTCTATCTATAGATTAGGATTGTTTTATGGTGCTGGTATTCCAAGCTATTATTGGATAAATTGAAATATGGAATGCAATATATTCCTTACATTAAAGGATAAGTTGGAACATAGAATTCTACATGCTTCTGATCATTAAAGAAAACATTGAAACTTAGAATGTACATATTTCTGGTCATAAAAGATAAGTTGAAATACACTGCTGTTTATTTCCAGTCATTAAAGGACTAGAGTATAGAATACTGTATATCTCTGGCTATTTAAGGATAAGCTGGAACAGAATGCCAAGAAAAGATAGCTGGCAAACGTAGAATGTTAAAAATAATGTATTTGTATACACAGAAAAAAAATATTAAAGGCTAAGTACTAAAGAAAATAATATTTTCTGGTTGCACAAAGGGGTAATATTGAAGCATTTAAGTGTTCTGCAAATTAATTTAATAAGTAGTTTATAAATATAAGACAATAAACTGATAACGAGGCAGATGAAGCAAGTAATATAAATAGAAACGACAATTCCGTGTTTCTGTTTCTATAATTATTAGTTTAACAAAATCGGAAAAATCCACTGCCTGACGAAATTTCAGTAAGTATTGTTCAATAATTGATAAATTATATCACAGCACTATCAGTAAATATTTATAATTTATCTATTACAACAGGTACTTTTATATACGATCTAAACAAAGCCATAAAAATTTTAGTATATATATATAGTATATATATGTTATCAGTATTTTTCCAAAATGTTAAAAAAGCAGTGAAAAGCTATATACAGTCCTTTTTAATCGTCACACAAAATAAAGTTCGTGAATACGATTGTTTGTTTTGAATTTAAACCCACCGCCAACTCTTGAGCTACTCTTTTACCAACGGATAGTGGGATTGACCGTCATATTATAACGCCCCAATGGCTGAAAGAGCGAGCATCGTTTAATGTGACGGGGATTCTAACCCGCGACTCTCGGAGTACGAATCGAGTGCCTTAACCACCTGGCCTTCTTACATAAGAAAAAAAAACAATGAATGTATTTTGAATTAATGCATCTAATAGAGCATAAAATCAATATTATTAGATACACTGAAATTCTAGAGATTAAAGGCACCGCAGT
Source organism: Tachypleus tridentatus (assembly GCF_004210375.1). Classification (NCBI taxonomy): domain Eukaryota; kingdom Metazoa; phylum Arthropoda; class Merostomata; order Xiphosura; family Limulidae; genus Tachypleus; species Tachypleus tridentatus. Next base: position 46,008,695 of record NC_134836.1, read on the forward strand.
AAGAAGGACCTTCATGGCCAGGTGAATAAGAAGCTCAAATCGTAATGTGAGAGTCGCAGGTTCGAATCCCTGTTGCACCAAACATACTCGCCCTTTTAGCCGTGGGGTGTTATAAAATTACGGTCAATCCCACTATTCGTTGGTGAAAAAAGTAGCTCAAGAGCTGGTGGTGGGTGGTGATGACTAGCTGCTTTCCCTCTGGTCTTACACTGCTAAATTAGAGACGGCTAGCGCAGATAGTCCTCGAGTAGCTTTGCGCGAAATTCAAAAAACGAACAAACCAATCCGTTTTTCGGTTCTGAACGTCTTCCATAAATGTGGGTAGGTTTATGCGACCGGTATTTTAATAAAAACAAACTCCTCACCACTTTTACGAATGGTGTTTATTTTCCAGTCATTGAATTAAAGTTTGTTGGCTCATAGAGAACGGTAAAATAACCCGAAACATTAATAATTATGTCTCTAAGCATAAAGCATTTTATAGAATTATAGACAACAAAAAACAGACCCGAAACATTAATAAATATGTTTCTAAAAGTAGAAACTTTTTAAAGCTTTCTTTTTCTTTGTTTTAGCAAAAAAGTACACAACGGACAGTTTCTGTAGTCTGTCCACTGTAGGGAATGAAACCTCGGATTTTTAGCATTGCAAGCCCACAAATACTACTAATGATCTAGTGAAGAAATAACGTAAAACATTTTCAAAATAAATAATGTATTATTGTGCTTCTCAGAATTTGTATATCTGATCTTGATTTCTGAGGGTTTGTTTGTTTATTTGTAGCTCATCACAAAGATACAAAATGGGTTATCTGTGTTCTGGCCTACCACTGGGATCGAAACCTGGTTCCTAGCATTGTAAGTCTGCAGAGTTGCTGAAGATACATGGTAAAGTTATAAGTTCTTAATGACATCACAATTCACCACACTTCTTCTAGCTGCATGTAATTTATTCAGAATGACAATATATATATATGTTTAGGTCTTTGATTCTTAAGCAATGCACGTGAAATACATAAAAGTCAATTTTGTACCAAAAATAAAACTACAACACTAAAATCATAGGTTCGATTCCCTCGGTGGTCTCAGCAGATAGGCCGATAAGGCTTTGCTACAAGAAAAATCACACACACACCAATTATAAAAACATGAAATCACTTTTTTCTTCTTTCTTGAGATATATAACAATAGTAAACAGAAAGGTCAGGTGTTGTAATCATGAGATTAGTGAACACAAATATAACACAAGGAGTCTTTAGAGTTCACCTATTGCGAGAGGACACAATTTTCAAACCGACATCACCAAATTCTTATATAAAACCGTATCTTTTTTACCGATTTTGGCGTGTAAACGTGCTGTATAACCAAAATCTAGATAACGCAAATCAAATGTTGCGGTTATCAATTAAGTTATAGGTCAATCGTTTAATTACCATTTCCCTATGAAGATGTAGATCCATCATATACGGCTTCTTATAATTTACTAGAAGCTGCAAGCAAAGTTAATGTATGACGACGTCTAATTCTAACTTAAGTGACGCCACCTGTAGGAAAAATATACAACTTAATAAACAGGTCTTCATCGAGCTCGTTTAGCGTCTATCATTAAGTTTTGAATTATAATTTGGTAAATTATCTATCAAAATCTGTGGTTACGATGATCTCTTACTGCTCATTCATCAATGTTTTTTTATCATGTATAAAACATTTTTTGCTTGTCACGTCTAACAGCTGTTTACATATACGACAATTAACAGTTTCTCTGTGCAATAATTAATTAACGTAATCAATAATTGTCAAACATTAAGGTTGTCTAACGTGTGAATGTTCCTATCTTACACCTGAGCTTCATTTAGAAAGTACTAAAAAAACGTCCGATCAAGTACTGAAGGGGCCATGTAAATAAATTAAAACGTAAAGATGTACTTAAAAGTGCGAAAATAAGTACATACAATCATCAGTAATTAACACACTTACGCATCCATAGAATTCTACCCTCAGATTTCTTACGCTATAATTATTGTGAGCGTTGGAATCCTAAGGAATTCATTTAGTCTGTACACGTACACATTCATGAATTTATGTAAATACAGGTATTTCAAGGTTCTCCTAAGTAATGATACAGAGTTGAGACTCCCTATAATTATCGTCTTAAACTTTTTACCGTTTACACTTCGAGCTGACGAAGCGGTGTTCGTCACCGTCTATCGTGGGGAAGCAAAACAACGTCATTGTGTTATTGTTTGACTTTATTGTTAATATTTTCTCGCTTTTAACTAAAAACAAAAAAATACACTTCATTTAAATCATATAGACGAAACTCTTACATTTAAATACAATTAAAGATTTCATTCACAAATAATGTGAATTTGAAAAGTGAGAATCCTCAAATGTTGTACCCCGCTGTTACAGCAGTAAGTCTACGGATTTACAATGGTAAAATCAGGGGTTCGATTCCTCCTCGGTGGACTCAGCAGATAGACTCTCACTCCTCAAATGTTTAAAAGGCTGCAAACTTTTAATCTCGGGATAACACATTACAAAGTAGAATTTGTAGTGAGGTGCAAAGAGGACTTCGATGCTTAACAGTGTCAGAAAATCTAAATATTAAATTCACTAATATTCTGGTATTAATTACAAAGAAACATTAGTGGAATTACGTTTGTCATTTCCTGTAAACGACTCAGGCAAACTCAGCTCGACGTTGCTAATGTATAAAGAGTCTGATGGCTTCTATTCAACTTACGACCTTCCCATCAAACGATTGTTCACAATGGTCCTGCTCCTTTCCACGTCGAATGGGAGGTTAGAGGCAGGAGTAGGCTGTAATGTGTATGTGTCCGCCATGTTTGCCCAACGGGTGATCGTTCAGTGTTTGAAATAAAGAAACCTAGCTGGACGTCTGTTTGGTTACTAATGGTTGATGAAAAATGGTTATCTCTACAAAAAACTGAACCACCAATCGGGTAGCGCGTAGCTCTATGTTAGTTAGCTTCTTTTATAGATACACTATAAAGAAAACGGAACAGTTATATATTTATGAATGACAATGATTCTCGAATGAATGTGTGTGTAAAAGATGTGGCTTCTCTTTTGAGAGTAAAAATATAATGGCCAAATAAACGTTTCGAGACCTTTTCTTATTTGTTTTTGTTTTAGGTGAGATGTAATAAGTATGTTTGTAGTTAAGCACAAAGCTTGTGTACAATCGGCTATCTCTGCTTTACCCATCACGGACACCGAAACATTACAGATTTGTAAATTTGCAGACATACCGCTATGCCACTGGGGGACGATAAGTGTGACGGATGAGAAGAATGTTTGTACGATAATTTTTGCTGGACATATCTCGTTCTTTTGTAGACTCGACGGCTATCCGTAAAGTAAATTATACGTTTTTTACATTTTCTAACTGAATACGAATCCAATATTTTAAACCTCACCTGATAACATAAAAACAAGCAGTAAAGTAAATACGAACGTTTATTGCACAGCAAGTTTGTTTGTTTTTTCTAGCACTTACAATGATATATTTAAACGATACTGACGCAGAAGTAGCCTACAATCAACTGACCTTAACACAGTATATTATTATTTCTTCTATAAAGTTGAGTAAGAGTTAGGCTGATAGTAAATCTTTCATTTAGATAATTACATAACTGGGAAGATCAAATTTGTTATATCACAGGCGTAATTTCAAACTGATTTTTTGACACCTATTTCAGTATGTTTACAAAGTCATAACGTCTTTTTACTGAGGTAACTCTCCTTTATGGCTTGTTTTGTTTTCTCTAACCCTAACTGTAGAATGCTTATGTACATATTATAGAGTCAAAACTGACAATCTGATTCTAATGATGCTATAATTCTTCAGCTACAGAGAGAAGAAAATTCCTTAAACAAGACTTATAGCGGAAAAAAAAAACATTTGTAAGTTTCAGAAAAAACACAGTTTATTCTTTGTGTTTTTGTTTATATCCCTTAAAAAACATTAATAAAAATTAATACAATTTCCAAAAAAAAAATATCTCGAACTAAGTTTCTAACAAGCTTTACAGTGTTCATATATAAAAAATAATATAATTTAAAGGAAATCAGAATTTTCAACCCCAACGGCACCTTATGCAACACTTTAGTTAAACAGCCATGTGAGAGACCCCTAGTGTTCGGATATGGCCCGTATCTGACTCTGATCTTCTGTCCAGAAGAAAGAAACAGACAGACAGTAACACTCACCGTCGCGGTGTTTTCACGTTTGTAACACACTCACTGCAAACGAAAGTAACAAGTATGTTCTGCAGCATCTGATCTCGAACCTTAGACTTTTTGTTCCTAAATGTGGCATGCTAACCTTTAGGTTACACCAAGTTTATAACGTACCAGTTTAGTTTGTTTGTTATTATAGTAGTTATATAAAAGACCTGATGGCAGACTCGGAAAATCTATTGAAGTCTTTAATCAAACTATTCATCATACATATACCATGAAATATCTTTCGATTGTCCTACATAGAAGGTGTATTTCTTTAGAAATAATGTTTTGAATTAACTCCGACATTATGAATATTGTATACATCAACTGAGAACCACGTTGCGTTGATAAATGCAACGTGAAAATTTCCATGGTTATTTTACTACAAGTTTTACTCTGTGGATACATAATTAAAAGTTTCAAAAACTAAGAGATTCCTAGTATAGAATAATGTGGGTAGTTTTTAACAATCCGTACGTAGTTCTTTCTATTTACTTTCTAGAATTATTTTTGAAAAAATCATTTCAACTGGTTTATAAGAATAATTGTGCTTTATGAAATATTATTTTTAGCTTTGATTTGCAGGAAATTTCAAAAATGAAGAAAAAGAACCAAAAATCGAGCGCTTTCGAATAGTTGACCGTTCATCAGAATAGATGGTTCGTGTTTCAGATCGTTCCTAAACTTCATAGCCCCTTTTACACATGAACTTATTTGTTAACTCTTCTATCAAAAAATATTGATTCGGAAGACTTGCACTGCATGAAAGATTCCATGCCCTCTGTAAATATATATATATATATATTACTCTTTGTTTTAGTGAGATAAATGTTTCGTTTTAAATTTTAGTATTATAAACTATTTGCCCTGCACGCTGTGAACGATTGCGTCTTAAGCCACTTTTGACAAAGAAAGGTATATTCAATATATAATTCTGCGAATATAGCTTGAACGAGGACAAAAAGGGACACTAGCACACAACGCTGCTTTATTTGCTATGCCCCCTACATAATCTGCCACGGGCTACAGTCTGTGTGTTTGTCTTCTCAATCTCCAAACGGTTGAATGCATTTGAATGGCAGTAATAGGTTCTCTTTTCACCTCTCCAGAGTAGCGTTTGCTACTCTACGGTGATATTATATACAATTTGCTATTTCCTTAACGTAAATACACACACACACATATGTCGATATGTAAGTTCTTACTTTCGTTTACTTGGCAACTGACAGTACTTTACTATCGGAAACACAACAATTGCTTCGTCTATAGGCAGTTCACTTGTATTATCCATGATACATATACCAATGGTTTACTATTCTAACTTTGCACTGAGATTTTTAAGTGGCTCAAATAGAGATGAAAAAAAAAACTAACAAGATGGAGCTTATATACAAACAACTGGACTTTTAAAGCGTGTGTTCAGCAAACAACAAAAGATAATAAAAATGTTTATGCAGTCTTAGAAAAGACGTACGCACTATATTAATATTTATAACGTTCTGAGAACAAACACATGAGGTCGCTGAGGTCCTTGTTTGTTTTGGAATTTCGCACAAAGCTACTCGAGGGCTATCTGTGCTAGCCGTCCCTAATTTAGTAGTGTAAGACTAGAGGGAAGGCAGCTAGTCATCACCACCCACCGCCAACTCTTGGGCTACTCTTTTACCAACGAATAGTGGGATTGACCGTCACATTATACACCCCCACGGCTGGGAGGGCAAGCATGTTTAGAGCGACGCGGACTCGAACCCGCGACCCTCGGATTACGAGTCGCACGCCTTACGCGCTCGGCCATGCCAGGCCTTCGCTGAGGTCCAGATCTCAGGTAAAATAGAAAATTAGATATAACATACTATTTAATTTTACACTCATACACTAACATGATGCTGACTCTTTGTGCTTGTCGGTGTTTGGACCTAGGGTAAGTTTTCAAGATACAGAACAATGTCTCATCTCTATGATTACTGACTCTCGCCTTAAAACCAATAAACTATTGATGTTCCATTTTGTAAAATTTGGCGTTACACTGATAAAGTATAAGATACATATTTTGTGAACAATTATAACACTTGAATGTGGTAATCAAATGAAGTCGACCGTCAAATTTTCCTGTTTTTTATAAATATTCAAAAATTTATTTTGAACTTTGTTTCAACTGTGGGAAATTATTCTAAGTTTTCCTTTACATCAATTAAATCGTCATAGTTTTAGTTTTGTGTTCAGAAAAAATTACCCAAGGGCTATTTCCGCTAGCCGTCCCTAATTTAGCAGTGTAAGACTAGAGGGATTGTTTGTTTTGTTTTTGAATTTCGCACAAAGCTACTAAAAGCTATCTGTGCTAGCCGTCCCTAATTTAGCAGTGTAAGACTAGAGGGAATGCAGCTAGTCATCACCACCCACCGCCAACTCTTGAGCTACTCTTTTACCAACGAATAATGGGATTGACCGTCACTTTATAACGCCCCCACGGCTAAAAGAGAGAGCATGTTTGGTGCAACAGGTATTCGAACCTGCGACTCTCACATTACGAATTGAGCTCCTTAATCACCTGGCCATGCTAGGCCTCTTCTTTTTAACTTAAAACATTTAAAATACATTCATTTATATAAAGACAAATATGCAGTCCCCGCTAGTACAGCGGTAAGTCTATGGATTTACAACGTTAAAATCAGGGGTTCGATTTCCCTCGCTGGGCTCAGCAGATAGCCCGATATGGCTTTGCTATAAGAAAAAAATACACACAAATATTCAGTGAAGTAAAATCTTGTTTTCAGACAAGGAGGTACTTCGATCTATATGTGAACAGGAGGGGATCCTTAAGGCCACGGCCCTGGCAAGGTTAGAGTAAATTAATCTACGAGGTCATTTTTTTTTTTTTTCCTCCCCTTTGATTGGTTATATTTGTGTGGCCAACAATTCCAAGCATGGGGCGCGCGTATACTCGATTCGATTTTATAACTCATCTGGATCTCTTCCATTCTACCCTCAACTTGAAATTATTTTAGGCAGGGTTAGAGTAAATTAATATATCAGACTTTGGGCGTCGTCAAATACATAAAAAGAAAGGGTTTAATTTCCTGGGTCCAAAACTGTAATCAGACCTCAAATTGGCCAAAATATTACAAAGTTATGCGTTAAAAGTTTGTACTTGAAAAATAACAACAATTCAGAGCTATTGTATGAGCCGCTATGTCGCGATTAAAAAAGTTTCAACAGTATGAAGAACTAGAGATTTCTCTAAAAGGCAAAGTACGAAAAAGTTATCTGAAAATTACTCATTTCAACCAGTCGTGCATAAAAGTATCCAAACACAGATATTCTTCGTTCGGTTCCCACGACACTCATTTTTCCAGATTACGTTATTTTACATTCCTTGAATATTTTCGTCCTCGTCTTAAAGAAAATATCCTTTGCTCTCTCCTACTGATTTTAAATTGGCATACCGTGGTTTTCATACAAGCATCGGCGATCATCTGCAACAGTTTTCGAGTTTTACGACTTTTTTGGTCAGAAAATTCACTGTTTAAAAAATGTGATTTCTTGGTGTTGAAGATAATGAGCAACTGGAAGAAATTTCTGACTATGATTATCAAAACAACAACAACAAAAAAGTTGGAGTTACGGCCTTAGACTTACGAATTTCCAAGCTTGAGTAACCAGAAAAACAAGTTAACAGCTCTAAGTTGGTCAGAAGCAAATGAAATTTTCTAATGGCTCCCTTTCCATAAGTTTTTAGGCCTGGCATGGCCAAGCGCGAAAGGCGTGCGACTCGTAATCCGAGGGTCGCGGGTTCGCGCCCGCGTCGCGCCAAACATGCTCGCCCTCCCAGCCGTGGGGCGTTATAATGTGACGGTCAATCCCACTATTCGTTGGTAAAAGAGTAGCCCAAGAGTTGGCGGTGGGTGGTGATGACTAGCTGCCTTCCCTCTAGTCTTACACTGCTAAATTAGGGACGGCTAGCACAGATAGCCCTCGAGTAGCTTTGTGCGAAATTCAAAACAAACAAACAAAACCGTAAGTTTTTATGTCATAACTTTGAGCATGCAAAATAACCCACTTCTACAAGTAGAAGGATCGGTGTTTTAAATTGACCGGTACAAATCAAGGTAGCATATCATTTGTTAATTCCAAAAACACAATGGATTAATTATAATAGGAATTATTAGAAGCAAACCTGTTTTTAAGTTAACGTGAAGTTATGAGTATGGAAAGTAGAAGAACCAGAATGATACATAAATCTACCAGTCTTCGTTTAGGTTCTATCAAAAAATGATACATAAATCTGGCAGTCTTCGGTTAGGTTCGATCAAAAAATGATACATAAATCTGCCAGTCTTCGGTTAGGTTCTACAATATGTAACTTTTTTTTTTACTGAGTTTCTGTTTAACTTAGTACAACACATAATTAAAACGGCTGTGATATACATATATTATAAAAACATCATAATGAAACCTTTTATATTATTAAAACAGCAGTAATCGTTCACTGTTTTAACTCTGAACAAATTGTTTGTATGAAACAGCGATATAACAATATAGATTGAAACACCTGTCATACGACATTGTTAGCTCTAATGTATATCACATTTCATTCTAAGCTCTAAACGGCATAATTTTTATGTGTTATATAGATAAAACAGACAACAAAAGTGTGTGAATAGAGTAACTGGCCTCGAGGCAGAAAGTAGTACATTTGAAAGACAGGCGTTCCACGGGTTCAGCAGGGGGCTGCACGTGCGGATGTGCCGAATGACGCTCTCCAAACTAAGGTGCTAATTATCTGTCAGGCGAATAATAATGTATAAAAAAGAAAATGAATCAGAAGATGCGAGAATAATAAACACATAAACACACCTTAGCACTCCATCCAGATTGCGCTGAAATTCACCAGTAGGGATGGTTTATTGGACGTTCTTGTGCTTGAGGACATTTTAGGATGTGAGCATTTGTCAAACATTGTATATCACCCAAACAATGTCTATATCTTGCCAAAACTGCAATGTTTTGCTAGCCAAATTATTTTGTTTAAAAGTAAAAGAACTATAGCAGTAAGTATTCTTAACAAATTAATATGTTTCCTAATTTGTATTCATATGTATATATTGAATTTAATTTTCACAAATACAACAGTTTTGTAAACATTTAATTGGTATTTGAAAACAGCGCTGTAAATGTATAATAATAAATATTAATGGACTACTTTAGTTTTTGTTTAAAGCCTTCCAGTCGCGCAGCGGCATGTCTGCGGACACACCACTAGAAACCGAGTTTTGATACCCGTCGTGGGCAGAGCACAGATAGCCCATTGTGTAGCTTTGAGTTTAATCTCAAACAATCCTCATTAAAATTTTGTGAGTTAGAATTACCACTAATACCAACAGCTATTTTGAAAATTATATTTAAAATTGGGTAAAAAATAACGTAAAGAAGTACTATGATCGACTAAACACATAGGATATAAAAACTGTTTAGTGTAGATATTATTAATAATTTATTTTGTGAACGAATAATGTATGATTGTTCGAAGTTGTGTGTTTGTAATTCACCGAGGTCGAGAATATATCGAGCAGACGATTTAGTAATAAACGTATAAATAGTATGAGATAAGCAGGAAACAGCAAAGACAAAGTAACAGAGAAAAGAACTATACAGTGTTTATGATACGCTGATGATCTCTATAGTGTAAAGAAAGTTATTATACATATAAAGTTATTATATGTATTATATTATACATATATATATTATTTTGGAGACAAGTAAAGTGTGTGCCGTTCCTTTGTTTTCTTCGAATTCATCAATAACAACCTACAAACATGTATAGAAGACTCCTAAGCCTAACAACACAGTATATATTTATACTATAAGGAAGTGTAAGCAAAAGCCTTTAATTGGCAATTGACGAATGTAACCATAATATCTGACAGACGTATAAATATTCCATATTTTCAAAGTCAAGTCTAGTTGTATAAGCAATTCTGCTTCAATTCCACTGTTTCTATGAAGTTAAGTTATCAAACGTGTATAATAATATTTTTTTAAAATTAAATAAATCATTAACAGGTTTTTAAATAGTCATTTTTACAATTTAACATATTCTCTGTAGTAAAACCTCGAAGTCATTAGTAACGCAAAGAAAAAATCAAAATGTAATTTCAAAGTTCAGTAAACTGGTTTAATATTTTTTCCTCGAAATATGAAAATAGAATACATTTAGTCACTTATTTATATGCTACAGGAATTCAGCATCAGTGAAAGCACAGACTCTCTAATAATTTCTTCAAGGTCCTTCAATTTAATTTAAGTAGTGTCTGCCTTTCTCACGTATCCTCACGTTCGTTTCACTTCCAAGCTTCTACTCTTTAATCATCCACTTGTCTGTTTCGTCATTTCCTGTTCCCTCCATGATGGAGGTAACAAGAACACACAACCTAATACCAGATTTGAGTTTCACGATACTATAAACGTAATCTCATACCCCATCGTACCTGGGTGACCTTACAGAGATGTTCAAACCCCCTTGGTGCGCCTTATAAATGAGAACACTCCCGGGCCATCCCGAGTCCAATATCAAGTTTGACCCCATTAGCCCCAAACCTGTTAAACAAACAATAAATAAATTCACTAATATACAACTTGAATTAATACGAGATTTATGGGCGAACGGTTTTGGTTTGTCTAGAATTAAATACAAAGCTACACAATGGATAATTTGTCGCTGCTCACCGCGAGTATCGAAACCCGGTTTTTAGCGATATGAGTTCTCGGACATACAGCTGTGCCACCGGGGAATGTGAGCGAAGGCCTCTTGTAGAACTAGTCCGTTGTAATTCAAATAATAAGTGCTTTCCTTTAATTCATTCGACGAAGTTTTGCATTATGTTTACCAAATAATAATCATAATAGACTCGTACAATGATAGAAAACGTTACAAGAAGATGTTTACAAATTCAACTTGAAGCCTTTGGCCATTAATATAAATAAAGGAATAATAATGAAAGTTTATGTTATTTTTAAATAACAATTAATGCAAACAATACTGCAATTGTAAAACCTTCCTTACTGATGTAAGCGAGATAAAAGTACATCGCACGTATTTAACAGTTATAACATACATGTCACCATACAAAGCACAGCGGATACAGATTTTTATTTAAACAGCCACTGTCTCCAATCGATCAACAGAACGTTTTTTTTTCTTGTTTTTTGTTTATGTTCCCAACAGCTAACCACCTGTTACATGCAGAAATATCAGATGGAAATCATAGAAAATGTATTAAATATCTCAGTTAGCGAATTGCACTGTAAAACTTTAGTGACAAATTCTAAGATTAAATTTACCTTTATGATAAAGTAAATGTAAATAAAGTGGATTATATTTATCAACAAAGTTAATATTCAATATGGTTCTTGAAGCTTTGCCTCGCATTATTACAGAGAGATTTTTTCTTCTTCGTCTGTAAAGCGCCCCCCGCTAGTACAGCAGTATGTCTTCGGATTTACAACGCTTAAATCAGGGGTTCGATCGATGAAGCATCGAACACCTAAACACACTTCTGTGAAGCAAATTCTTTTTTTTTTTTTTTATAAGGATCTAAATACGTACATAAAATGTGTTAAGAGAACTAACGTTTTTCCAATAATGGAAACTAATGCCTCAAACTCGTAGCCTGTAGCTCACGGATAAACTTTATATATTTTCATTCCATGCTATATTAATATCAATCATACCTCTATTGTTTCGAATAAGTTTTCACCTATTTTAGATCAACATAATAAATTTTGCTGTCATATTTATCCATACGTTTAATACGTTTGTAGTTTATGTGTATGTATTTTTCAAACTCTACTTTAGTACGGATGCATAACACATTTAACTGAAGAAAAGGTACTTATTCTTCCTGGACTCTCGTTTCGCTCCAACCATTCTAGTTCCTTTGCTATATTTAGCAGTTAGGCTATAATATCTTTTTATTATTTTAATAATGCCCAACCTAGAGGATTACTAAACAGTTACCTACCAAAAGGGTTTGAATTGACGTTTCTTTGTTTTGGGTATTTGAACGAAACTTTAGAAGGGCTACCTACCTGCGATATTTGTCCCTAATTTAAAACTGATAGACGTAAAGAAAGAGAGCTAGTTAATACCACCCGCCACCGACTCTTCTAGCACTCTAATTAAATAGTGGGATTTGATTATAATTCTTATAACGAATCCAGAACCCAAAAGTATGAAGGTGATTTTTCTGTCACGGGACGTGAACATTGGGCCATCGATTCCCAGTCAGATAGGCTAACTACTTGATAACTTAACATTTTATGATTACAAACATGTGAAAGTAGTGAAAAGTATCCTCTAATATATTTATGTTGATAACACAGCAAAGGTCTTCCAGGGGGCCAACAGCAAGATTAATGATTTACAATAATAATATACGGAGTTAATGTCTCCGCAATGGACAAGACAACTGTTTAAATTCAGTGCTAATAAAATAACAAGTAAAGAAGAATGATTTCAGATTTAATTTGCAAAAAAGGCATATATATTTCAGATAAAAAATAGAATGTACTTTGAGTCTTTCACACAGGTAATTGTTTCATGTATTTTTACTCATTACTTACATTCAATAATTTTATTAAAACTTTTCGAAGCTCCTCATTAATTTAAAAACGTAAAATAGTTTAAAGAAATACGAGTTGGAAACTTTTTTAAAACTATAAATACACATACATTATCTCTAGAAAGTGTACTATGAACATCGTGTTTTGCATTTTAAGTTTTAATTTGTCATGCGCATAGCTGTCAAGAGAAAGTGTAATATTTCCATTGTTTCGTTTACATCTTCATCAGTGTCAGATACAAACGAGTGTTTAGTGTAGGTAATATTAATCTATATTGTGAATTAATATTTCATCATTGATTAGTTAGTTTTTTTTTATAATAAGAGAATTAAAAGCAGACAATGGTTGAAAACTGCGTTTGTAAGTTATTGATGCCGAAGCAATCGAGCGTCGCGTGCAATCCATTGATATCGAGGATATAAAGTTTTAGGAGACCTAACTGATAAGACGTATAACTAATGGTAAACAGACGAAAAGAGAGAGCGGGAAGAGAGTCAAAAGTATAGCCGAGTGAAATAGAGTTTCGGTCAGAGAAATGTTAA